>NW_022437054.1:2317773-2341190 GCF_009761245.1 Sapajus apella
CCTGGGAGGCAGAGGTTGCAGTGAGCCGAGATCGCGCCACTGCACTCAAGCCGGGAAAAACAGCGAGACTCTGTAAAAAAAAAAAAAAAAAAACAAAAAAAAAAAAACAAAATAAAACAAAACAAAGAAACAAAAAAATAACTTGAGTTAGTTGCTGAGGTTTAATATTTACATAGATATTAGCATTCTGGCTTTCCCTAAAAACTCAGAGACCATCCTGGCCAATATGGTGAAACCCCGTCTCTACCAAAAATACAAAAATTAGCTTCAAGATACGGAGCCAATATGGGCTTGGCACCGAGGCCTGGCTGGCCCCTCAGATGTAGCCAGGATCCTTCCTTCGCCTGTGAAATCTCCCCCCCGCCAGCCCCAGGAATGCCCCCTACCCATAGGCATGCGTGTTTCCCGTATCTGCCCCCCCAGCACATGACACCAATGCCCTCTCCTTTTTGAAACCTCTTCCTCTGGCTTGTCTGACATAGTGGCCCACTATCTAGTGGTCTCACTGTTCTCTTTCTGTGCCCTTCTTCAATGCCATTTTCCTGTTTCTGCCATCCTTTAAATGCAGGAGTCGGCCGAAGGGGAAATCTATCCTTGATCTTCTCTTCCTTCTCTCTCTCCAGTGTCCCTTGGAATCTCATGGATCTTCACGATTTAAATTCACAATGCTCTTGAAATGATGTTTATATGCATTTGTCAGTTCAACCAAGTATCATGGAGCACAAATGCACGGATGAAACCAAGACACCCTTAATTTCCTTAAGGAGCTCAGTGATACAGATGTGTAAACAGATGCAATGCAATTTGATAAATGCTAGGGATAGTGGCTCAACACAATTGATTCCACACAAGAGTCAGCCTTTGAGCTGTGTTTTGAAGACTGAGTAGAAATTCATCATGGGAATAATGATCAACTTTACAGATTTTAGTGTCTCCTGTGTTTCAGGAAGCATTTCACACTATCTGCTGTACATAGTTACTTGTACATTCCACTGGCGATAAAATTAAACGCACCTGGCTGGGTGCAGTGGCTCACGCCTGTAATCCCAGCACTTTGGGAGGCCGAGGTGGGCGGATCACGAGTTCAAGAGATTGAGACCATCCTAGCCAATATGGTGAAACCCCGTCTCTACTAAAAATACAAAAATTAGCTTGGTGTGGTGGCACGCACCTGTGGTCCCAGCTACTTGGGAGGCTGAAGTGGAAGAATCCCTTGAACCCAGGAGGCGGAGGTTGCAACGAGCTGAGATTGCGCCACTGCACTCCAGCCTGGTGACAGAGCAAGACTCTGTACCCCCCAAAAAAAAAATTAAACACACCTAAATTTGATCTATCTTCTTAACCACCCCCGCCCCCACAACATTGCCACTCCAAACACTGGTTGTTTCTTTGGGCTTTCTTGTCAGCTACTGTCACCTCTGTTCTCCCAGTAATCTAGCCTGAGAGATATCCTTGATCTTTCTCTCTCATAATCAACCAGTGGTCGAATTCTGAGATTCTCCTTTTAAATGTCTTTTTTTTTTAGATGGTGTCTCACTCTGTTGTCCAGGCTGGGGTACAGTGGTGCAATCTCAGCTCACTGCAGCCTCCATCTCCTGGGTTCAAGCGATTCTCCTGCCTCAGCCTCTCCAGTAGCTGGGACTATAGACGCCCACCACCAACCATGGGTGATTAATTTTTGTATTTTTAGTAGAGATGGGGTTTCACCATGTTAGTCAGGCTTTACATGTGTTAGTCTAAATGCTTTACATGTGTTCATTTATTTAATCCTCACACTACTTCAAGGAGGCAGGACTTTTAATATCCTCCCAGAACTGCTCTAAGTCTACACATCCAGTGGGTACAAACCCAGGAGCCAGGCCCGGAGAGTCTGACCCTGGAGGCCCCCCACTTTCTCACCAGCCTGTGTTTCCAGGCCAAGTTCTTGCTCAAAACGCAACACAACTCCCCTTTGCCTCCGAACGCCGACTCAGTTTGTTAGAGCCCTGAAGCTTCTAATAACTGGGCCCTCAACCAGCCCTTGCATTTATGTCTTGGTTTCTAGTTTTTCTCGTAGAGTTTGTCCTGAGGATTTAGCGTTAATGCATCAGACACACAGAATACGGTGCTTAGTGCTCAGAAAGGGCACGGTCCGCTCTCCTTCTCACACCCAGCCCTTGTCAAATTCTGAAGCATCTTCTTTCAATGTCTCTTAAATCCATACCTCCCTTTTCGGTTGGATGGCTTTATTCTCCCCCAGCAATGGTAAGCTTCGGTAAAAAGATAACTGCCGCTTCCCCACATGCCGGGTCCTCCCCTCTCCTCTGACTGGCCTTGCTGTGCTGGCCTGGAATCTCCTCTTCATCCATTTTGACTGATGTAAAGGCCACGGGTCTCGTCCTCTTTTCTGATTCTGTTTCTAATCGCTAGCCCGACACTCAGCCAGAATAATCTCTCCCTCCTCTGTGTTTCTAGACAGCTTTGTTTACGCTCTGAGACAGTCTTACCTCATTCTGCATTTCAGTGGAACCCTGGCTATGCTCTTAATCTCTTCCCTTTCTAGATAATAAACTCCTCTAGGGCTAAGAGTGTTGCTTGTTCGTTCTTTTTTTTCCTGCAGCTAAGTGTAGTGAATAGTGTTTGGTCTATACTTAAACATTTACTGAATAAGTGGATAATATGAAAAAATGACATGTGGGCTTGGTATTACCTGGATCATTCATCTGATAAACGTTATACAGAAGTTGAGTAGAAAAATTAGGCACCAATAGAATTAGTAAGGAAAAGAATGAAATAGATATATCAAACATTTATATTCTTGGTTTTTTTCTTTGTTTGTTTGTTTGTTTTGAGACAGGGTCTCGCTGTGTCACCCAGGCTGGAGTGCTTTGGTGCAATCATAGCTCACTGCAGCCTCAACCTCTTGGGCTCAAGAGATCCTCCCACTTGAGGCACTTGAGTAGCTGAGGCAGTATGTCTGCATCACCGTGCCAAGCTAATTTTAAAAAACTTTTTGTAAAACATTTATATTCCTAAATATGATATTAACATGTATTAGGATGGAAATACTTCCTAAGGCATGTCACCCGAAAATGTGATGAGAATCAATTGCGTAATGCATGTCAGTGTAAAATAGGCTCTCTAATAGAAGTCTACAGGATTACATATAAAATCTATATTCATCCTGTAGGTGAATTTAGGAACTGCACTAACAGAGCATATAGATCGTGCGTTTGGTCAGAATTAGGTTTGACAAAGTAACTTTTGGGGATGAATCTGAGCTGCCTTCTCTCCCCTGTGACAGGTAAGTGATAGAAACGCAAAGGAGTGTTCGAACCATAACTAAATAAAGTGGCGGTTAGTCTCAGAGCCTAGGAGCTTGAGGGGCTGGGGCAGGAAGACTGTTCAGGTCCCCAGTGTGGCTCCTGCAAAGGCTCAGTGGTGAGCACAGAGGAAAGAGAAGGAAGCTGTGGGGGCAGGCACGGAGACTGAAGTGTAGGCTTTGAAGCTCAAGGGGCAGATCCTGGAAGTGGTCCGAGGACAAAGGGGTCACTTAAGGGCTATCCAGTTTACCCAAAGATATCTTTGACCCCCACAGGAGGGTGAGGAGTGAGGGACGATTTGTCTGTTCTCCCACTGGAGTCTGAGAACGTAGACCTCAAGTGCTCTAAGTCGGAGGAAAGCAGATCACAGACAGCTGTCTCTGTGATGGGAAGCAGAATGTCCCATCCTTCCAATAGCCTTTCTGTTTGTTTGTTTGTAAAGTCAGAGTGATTTTAAAGCAAATTGTGTGCGTGTGTTGGTGGCAGGCTGGGGGGATGGTCTTTCCTGGCCAGCAGGCTGTGACAGTGGTGTTCTCTGCAGCCACGGAGGACCATGGCATTGAAGGTCATCTTCAACCTATGGGTTCTCTAGAATCGGAATACTGGAGCCTGTGACCTGGGATTGATTTAGCTTTTATGAATCAGCAAAGGAAGTGGGGGAAACATTGGGAGACAGAAGACTTGGATTTGAATACTGGCATTACCCCTTGTTTTAGCTGTTTTACCAAAGTTTGTGGAAGTCCCTGGCACAGTGCCTGGCATGGGGAATAAGGACTGAATGTGGGTATCGTTGATTCTTTCTTCTCTAGTGCTTACAGTGTATTAGACTTCCCCTCACTCTCTCTTGTCAGGTGGCAAAAATAGATTATACCCAGTAAATAAAGACATATATTGAGGCAGAGAAGAGTTAAGAAGTTTGACTGAGATTATATAGGAAATAATCAAGTGGATCTTAAACTGTTCAGAATTTCTATGGTCATTTTGATTTACAAAGTGGCTAACATTTTTAGTTTGTTCTCCACAATACATCTCACAGTACAGTATTTCTGTTGCTAAATAATAATGATAATGAATTGCTTTTGACCAATTTTGATTGCACTGGATCCCATCTCTAGCATGCGGAGATCAAGAGCTCATACCTTCAAAGAAACTAGCCCGTACTCTGGGTGAGAGACATGCACCCAAATCTCCTTTGCACAATGGCATTGAGAAGCCCAGCAAACAGGGTCTGCCAGACCCAGAGCCCCCACTTTAATCCTAACAGACAGAGTGAGAGGAAGAGCGCGGGGCTCATGGAGCCAAGTTACAGATAGCCCGTCTCTCTGGGGAATGGCGAATGGTCTGCTGCAGGGCTGCAGTCAACTTCAAGGGTCTAGGGGAAGCAGAGGGAATGAGGTGAGATGGCAGCTTAGAAATAGGACATTTGGGATTGTCAAAATGGCTAACACAAGTCAACTCTTTACAACCCAGTGTGTTGGACTGCAGGGTGGTTGGGATGGGGAAGGGATGGTCCGTTCTGGAAGTGGCATAAATCGATATTAAATACAGAGCCTAGTAGTTGCTTCTTCCAGAAGCAATGGCCATGTGTTCCATAAGTCCCCAGTCTGAGGTGACCTATGCTTTTCTATGAATAGTACTTCTGCAAAAATGATTTTTGCACCATCTGCTGGCAAAGGACAGTGATCTTGCTGCTCACTGAAGGGAAGTCACAGGCTTCAGCTGCTGGTGAGCAAGGCACAGGGAGATCAAAACGGACTTTGGTGGGAACAGGCAGCTACCGCTGCTGCCTGGCATCCGATTCCTTGTCACCACCTTGTTAACAAGTGTTAAATTGTGCCAGGTGATACACACAGGTGGTTTCTTACCGAAAGTGTCGTAACAATATGAGAAGATTATTCTGGATTATGTTAGTGGGAAAGAGAATATTATTTTCAGTGATTAAGAGAGACAGGCTAACTAGTACTCCTTTCTAACATACAGACTAATCTTTTTTTTTTGGAAAGCATTTCTAGGCTACTCTTATTTTAAAATGCTGAAGCGACATCATTTATGCATTTGCTTGCTTATTGCCAAGGAACCATTTAGATTTTCCTGATTGAGCAAGACTTCTGGAACAATCCAGGAGATCATGTTCTGCCTTGAGAGTGTACAGTGACTTTGTGGGTGAGATTTTTGGAGAACATATTGAGACATTTTCATTGTGCTGATTTTGCCACTCAGAAAAATGTTGGCTTTTCCCATTTTCCGTAGGAATGAAAAATCTGAACTCATTTAATAGGGAGTCAGACAGACTGAAGACGTTGTCCACAACTATTTCAGATTCAACCCATCTCTACCACTGACCTTTGATACTCTATGGCAGGAAGCCCAGGCTGAGGAATGAGAATCTATCAAAGCTGCAGGTGCGTACCTGGAGTTGAGAACTGGAATATTCCTTTTCTTCCTTTCCCACATACAAACCTTATCTTGCTTAAGGGAGTAGTGGTGTATGAATAAATATGATGGGACGCAAGTACTTTTCTTAAGGAAGAGCCATCCCATTTTCTAATTTGATGCAATGCACGATTAGAACAAATTTCTTGATTCTCTGTCTCTATTTTTGAGAGTTTCTTTTGATTTTGGCCTGCAATCTCCCTTCCATCTTTAGTCTCGAGTCTCTTCTTGCCTTGCTGCCACTCTATCCCATTCCATTCCGCTTCACTCAACATTGGTTGAATAGTTACATTGTAAAGGGTCTGTACTTGAAAGGCATTAGAGAGACACCACGATGAACATGGGGTTCATACCTTCAAAGAAATGAGCCCGTACTCCGGGTGAGAGACGTGCACCCAGATCTCCTTTGCACAATCGTGTCACCTCATGACAGGGATGCATGCTGAGGAATGTGTCATTAGGCGATTCCATTGTTGTGTAAACATTGTAGTGTGCACTTACACAGACCTAGCTGGTAGAGGTTACTACACACCTAGGCTGTGTGGTGTGGCCCGTAGCTGTTAGGCTACAGACCTGCACAGCATGTGACTGTGCCCAAACCACAGGCAGTTGTAACACAAAGGTAAGGATGTGTGCATTTAAATGTGTCTAAACACAGAAAAGGCACAGTAAAAATACAGCATAAAAGATAAAAAATGGTACACCTGGCCAGGTGCGGTGGCTCACGCCTGTAATCTCTGCACTTTAGGAGGCTGAGGCGGGCGGATGACCTGAGGTCAGGAGTTTGAGACCAGCCTGGCCAGCAGGGTGAAACCTTGTCCTACAAAAAATGCAAAAATTAGCCGGGCGTGGTGGTGTGCGCCTGTAGTCCCAACTACTCAGGAGGCTGAGGCAGGAGAATCACTTGAACCGAGGCGGAGGTTGCAGAGAGCCGAAATTGCATCACTGCTTTCCAGTCTGGGCGACAGAGTGAGACTTTGTCTCAAAAGAAAAAAAAAAAAAAGTTACACCTGTATTTAAAAATAAATTTAGGGTAGCCTATGTGTACAGTGTTTCTAAAATGGAGCTTGTAGGACCTCTCACTTCTCTGGGTGAGTCCGTGAGTGACGGTGAGTGAATGTGAAGGCCTAGGACAGCACTGTACGCTACTGTAAACTTTACACTGTACACATAGGCTACCCTAAATCTATTTTAAAATACTTTTCATTGTTCAATAGAAAGTTAACTTTAACTTTTTTGTTTGCTTGTTTTGTTTTGAGACAGAGTCTCACTCTTGTCGTCCAGGCTGAAGTGCAGTGACGAAATCTCAGCTCACTGCAACTTCCGCCTCTCGGGTTCAAGTGATTCTCCTGCCTCAGCCTCTTGAGTAGCTGGGATTACAGGCGCCCACTACTACACCCAGCTAATGATTGTATTTTTAGTAGATACAGGGTTTCGCCATGTTGGCCAAGTTGGTCTCGAACTCCTGACCTCAGGTGATCCACCCAACTTGGCCTCCCAAAGTGCTGGGATTACAGGCGTGAGCCATCATGCCTGGCCCAACTTACTGTAACATTTTTACTTTATAAACCTTCAAATTTTTAAAGCTTTTTGACTCTTGCAATAACAATTGGCTTAAAACAGAAAAGAATTGTACAGCTGTACAATTTTTTTCTTTTTAGCTTTATTCTACAAGCTTTTTTCTATTTTTAAATTGTTTTTCTTTTTACTTTTTCGTTAAAGACTAAGACACAAACACACACGTTAGTCTAGCCCTACACAGGTCGGGATCATCTACATCACTGTCTTCCGTCTCCATGTCTTGTCCCACTGGAAGGTCTTCAGGGGAACAACGGGCATGGAGCTGCCATCCTCTGTGATAACAACGCCTTCCCCTGGAATCCCTCCTGAAGGACCTGCCTGAGGCTGTTTCATAGTTTACTTTTGTTTTTGTAAGTAGAACATGTACGCCTTAAGGATAAAAAGTATGGTAATACATAAGCCGGTAATACGTTTGTTTATTTTCTATCAAGTATAATGTACTACACATAATTGTATGTGCTTTTTTTTTTTTTTTGACACTGAATCTTGCACTGTCGCCCAGGCTGGAGTACAATGGCGCAACCTTGGCTCACTGCAAACTCCGCCTCCTGGATTCACGTGTTTTCCTGCCTAGCTGGGATTACAAGCCCACACCACCCCACCTGGCTAATTTTTTGTATTTTTAGTAGAGACGGGGGTTTCACTATGTTTGCCAGACTGGTCTTGAACTCCTGACTTCGTGATCCGCTTGCTTTGGCATCCCAAATTGCTGGGATTATAGGTGTGAGCCACCGCCGCCCGGCCTCTATGTGCTATATTTTTATACCAGTGGTCCTCAACTTTTTGGCATCAGGGACCCATTTCGTGGAAGACAATTTTTCAATGGTTTAGGGGGCAGGAGGAGGGAATGGTTTCAGGATGAAACGGTTCCACCTCAGATCATCAGGCATTAGTTAGGTTCTCTTAAGGAGTGCAGAACCTAGATCTCCCGTATCACAGTTCACAATAGGCTTCACGCTCCTTCGGGAATCTAAAGCTGCTGCTGATCTGACAGGTGGCAGACCTCAGGTGGTATGGCTCCCTCACCTACCACTCACCACCTGCTGTGTGCCCTGCTTCCTAACAGGTGCTGGACTGGTACCCGTCCATGGCCCTGGGGTAGGGCAGTCCTGCATTTTTATGACTGGCAGGACAGTAGGCTGTTTTACACCAGCATCACCAAAAACACATGAGTGACATATTGCGCTACAATGCTATGACAGCTACGATGTCACTAGGCGGTAGGAATTTTTCAGCTCCAATATAAGCTTATGGGACCACTGTCGTATGCACAGTCTTTCATTGACCAAAATATTATCATGGAGTGATGACTGCACAATGACATCATTCTCCTCAGAGAAGCACTTCAGTCAAATGTCATGGGAATGTGGAGGAGATGCTGATGACAGGCTGAGTGAATTAGAAAGGACCTAGAAACAGAACCAAGCAAAAATGCTGAAAAGGAAATCCACACCTTGGATCTTCATCCTTTTAAATGAGCTTCCTTTCGTCTATTTTTTTTCCCAATGAAATCATTTCCTCCAGACTTGAATTTAAATTATTTCTCTCTGTTCATGTTCTTGGCTTCCCTCTCCTGAAGCAGTGCCTCAGCAGAGGGATAAAGGAGGCTGCACATCAGCAGATTCTGTTAACCTCTTTGTTGACAGGTATGAAATATCCCAGCAGCCTTTTGGAAAGAACAGATTAACATTTTTCCTTAGCAGAAGCTAGAACTCTTAATGATAAGCATTGTTCTAAATGTTGCCTCCCCTGGGAAGCAAACTCCTTGCCTCTGTTTGTTATTTTTAAGTGCCATCTGGAAAAACAGTTCTAATATGGAAGTCCTCGTGAATTGCCTAAGCTGTTCCACATGGAATCAAATGCATAGACCGTGTCTTGGGAGGCTGTTTCAAAGACCAAGGAATTGAATTCATATTTGGTGGCAACATCAATGTCTTCCAGGCTCCCATAGCCCTTTCTTTACCAAAAAAAAAAAAGCCATGACACAGATGTGCCTAAAGCATATTGAACAGTTGCCAACGTAAAGCCAACCAGCCACGTTAGAAGCACAAACCGCCTCCCTCGGAGCCGTCACTCTGGTTGGCGGTTTTAGATCAATTCCAATTCTGCCATGAGTAAATGAACTGACACTTAGCACCCCTTAAAACAAAGGTCCTGACATAAATGGGACAGTATTCTGAAATAGCTTATATAAATCTGAGCAACGCAAAGTGACTGAAAAATCGCAATAGTTTTCTAACATAGAACTTAACTACAAGGAACATATTTTCTCTTAAAAATTAATATTTTATATTTCTAGTCAGACATTCTTTGAGCAAGTGTTTCTCAAATATATTCAAATGAAGGGAAAAATTGAGAGAAGGCATGTAAGAAAATTTTATTTTTTCAAAACGTTTATCTGATGAATAACTGTTATCACTAAAGAATAAATATATAGTCAGCCAATTGATAAGGGTCTGCTAGCCTAAGAAATAAGATTATGAGATTGGATGGTCTGTTATCAATGCTTAAGGGAAGCTAGTATACTTGTACAAAAGTTATATTTTGGGGTATGATTTGGTTTAGGTAAAATACCTATCATCCAGCATTTGTTTTTCCTTCTACAAGTTGTTGTTGTTTTTTTTTTTTAATCTAACAGATGATCGGTAGCTCTTTCCATTTTAGACATAAAATTGTCATTCATTTCTTATCTGGAGAGGGGTTTGGATTAGTTCGTTCCCCAAAACACACTGCTGCTCTCTCTGCTTGTCTGCACAAAGAAGGTTTGCAAAGCTGCACACAGGAGAAAGCCAGACCGACCTTTGCTCTCTTCCACTAATGTGGAGTCATAAATTAAGAGCTGAGTGCATATACTATCAGACGGGGCCACTGCTTCCGAGTGGCGCACCACCTCCGAGTGAGGCACGGTCTCACCCCTGGGAATGGTCCTCCTGGGGCTCTGCCTGCAGGACACCTGATCGCTCTCCCTCTGCCCCAGCCGTGTGAAGAGTCTGCCCTCAGCTCTACACAAGTCCTCTTAGCCTATTACTCAGTTAGAAAGGTATGTGCTTCCTGCTTGGCATTCTGGGATTTGTGATACCAGAATTTAAGGCTTCGATGATAAACATTTAACTTCTGATGTTTATAATTTAAACTACAAAAAATTGTTTCAGAAACAATTGCAGCATGTGTCCCTTTTAACACAGTAACTGTGTTTATTACTCCTTTATTAGGAAAAAACGGTCATCTGCAGTTATTTTATTTTGATTTTTTAATTTTTATTTTTTTAAAGAGACGAGGTCTCGCTATGTTGCCCAGGCTGGAGTGCAGTGGCTGTTCACAGGCTGTGGGATGCCAGGAGGGCGCGATCCCACTACTGATCAGCACAGGAGTTTTGACCTGCTTTGTTTCCAACCTGGGCTGGTTCACCCCTCCTTAAGCAACCTGGTGGTCCCCCGATCCCGGGAGGTCACCATGTTGATGCCGAACTTAGTGCGAACACACGATTTGCATAGCGCACTACAGCCCAGAACTCCTGGGCTCAAGAGATCCTCCCACCTCAGCCTCCTGAGTAGCTGGGACTACAGGCAACGTGCCACCGTGCCTGGCGGCCACCTGCAGTTATTTAAAATTAGAACAACTTGCTTCAAAAATTTAAACAATAAACTTTTTGGGTGTAATCTTCAAGCAACTTAATGACAACTGGTATGAATTTCACTGATAAAGTATGAGGGCTCAAATGGACACTGCTTGTTTTTTCCAGGTCTGATCTAACACCAACCAGAAACATACATGACACAGGGACAACTTAATCTTAAAAACAGTAACAGAGCTGATTATTAGTAAAGCTATTTTTACAATGGCCTCTACAGTTTAAACATTCAGATAAGTTTCAGGAAAATACCATGCCTCCATTTTCCACGTGGACTGCATTGTTTATTTTCCTGAATTGATAAATCGCAAGAAAAAGGATAAGCTTGTTAAGAGCTGAGGCACAAAAGCAGACACAGGGTAGCTTTAGATAGCTAATCAACAGGCTTAAATCCTTTGGACTGGGTATGGTGGTCAAGCTACTAAATGTTAATTACTAGACTGATTCGTCTCTATTTCTTTTTATACCACATGGGCTTCACACTTTGCTTTTCTCTGTTGTGACAATTTATGAGATCTTGCCAAAATACAGCCCTGATGTGAAAAGTGATAACCGTGTGGGAGGCTCAGATTCTCCACTCTTATCGTATAATCTGATTGCTCACTAGGGCGGCTGGTTACTCAGGTGCTGCAACTTGGTACTGATAAAACCCAGGTTATGAGTTTGTTTGGTGCATGAACCTTGGCCACAGATCAGAGCTTGGCTCCTGGCAGTGGCTCCCAGTGCATGTTGTGGGATGCCAGGAGGGCAAGCGAAAGAATGGGAACTGTGAATCCACAGCTAAAATAGCATCAGCAAAATGGTCCATGTATGCACCCTACTGGTAGTTAAAATGTCACCTTTGGAGAGTTCTTCCCCTTAGAGGGTAGAAGATGACAAAGGAACATTGTCCCCACCCTAATGGTGACAAGAAGCTGAATAAGCTGCAGGATCATAACTTTTTAGGAGCCCATTAAAGTGCTGAAGTCACAAGGCCACCAAGTCAACAGAATCCTCAGGAGGGATGTGCCAGGCACAGTGGCTCACACCTGTAGTCCCAGCACTTTGGGTGGCCGCAGCTGGAGGAGGTTTGAGTCCAGAAGTTAGAGTTCAGCCTGGATAACAGAGGGAGACCCCTTTCTCTACAAAAAATTAAAAAATTAGCCAGGCGTGGTGGTGTGAACCTGTGGTCCCTGCTACTCGGGAGGCTGTGATGAAATGACTGCTTGAACCCAGGAGGCTGAGGCTGCAGTGAGCAGGTATTGCACCACTGCACTCCAGCCCGGGTGACGCAGCAAGTCCTTGTCTCCAAATCAATCAATCAATATGATCAGGTCCAGTCTGTGATCATTTGTTATAGCTGCCCAAGCTGACTCACGTGAAGCCTTTGCCACTGGAGGGATGAAGGCAAAACCCACTGCCTTGGAGGACGAATGGAAAACTCTCCTGCCCTCAGGACATAAGCAGTGCACCTTGGCTTCTCTGAGAGAGGAAGAAACTAAGTTTCCTTGCCCCTGGAGGAGGGACAAGACACCTTTTTGAAGCTAGGATTAATCTATGCAAAGAAGTCAGTTACCACAGGGGAAGGGGCAGACATTCTCTCGCCTGACCTAGCTCCAAAGCTGAATTCTATGCCATGGGGAGGGAGGGAGGGACTGTGAGAAAGCCCACTCATTCCTTAGGCCCAGTGGAGGGCCTGAAAGTAAACCTGGATGCAGAGAACAGAGAGTCCTCCCGCCCCAACCCAATCCTTCAAGTACCAAGACCCAGTGTCAACTCCAGGGGCAGGAGCAGGAACACGGAGAGTGACTCCCTTGGTGACATGGGCTTCCAAGCGTTGCTGAAAGTTGGGAGTGGAGCAGGAGCACTGGGAAAAGCCCTCCCAGCATGCCAGACCCACTCTGAAGTCTGTGCACTGAAAGCATCAAAGCAACCACAAACCCAAGCCCACATGACCGAACTCCACATGACAGCCAGACAGAGGAGGAGGTCTGTGGACTTCCTGGCTTCCGGCCTAACTACTATTTACCTTTGTCTCTACTGTTCTCCTGACCCATGAGACCCAGGATGCAAAATATTAGGAGACATCCAAAGGCAACCAAGTGTCATTTTTATATTGAAACGGTGTTACAACTTAAAAATTTATTCTCAAGAGATTGGGTTGCTTGATTTGTATTTTCATGCTATCAAATTTAAAGAAAGTGAATTAAAAGCAAGGACTTTGTATTTTCTGTGTTAAATACACTTTCTCTTATGCTTTTGTCTTTTCAGTGACTGTTTAGTAAAATGAGGCAAAGATGCAAAGATTTTTGAACTCTGGTCTATGATGAAGTGGGTTATGGCTTCATACTCAAGAAAACCAGCATGGATCAAAGTAATCTGGGTCTTTAAGTTGTCACTTATTTAAAGACGGATAGCTTTGCAAAGTTGAGGCAGCTTAAAAGAAAATGAATCAATAAGGAATAGACCAAGATCATAAAAGGGAATATTCTTGCTATGAGGGCTGGTAGAGTTACGGGTAGAAGATAGTGCTCGGACATGGAATTTGGTTCTTAATTTGTTAGCTAGGGCAAAAATCCAAGCTTAATAGCCAAATAATTGTAATGTAGGATGCTTATGAATTCCTTTTAAGAGATAACCGTTTTCTTTTCTTTTCTTTCCTTTTCTTTTCCTTTTTTGAGACAGGGTCTTGCTCTGTTGCCCAGGCTGAGGAGGTGCAGCAGTGGGAACCTGGTTCACTGCAGCCTCAACCTCCTGGGCTCAAGAGAGACTCCCACTTCAGCCTCCTGAGTAGCTGAGACCACAGGTGTGTGCCATCGTGCCAGGGTAATTAAAAAATTTTTTTTTTGTAGAGAAGGGATCTCGCCATGTTGTTCAGCCTGGTCTCAAACTCGTGGGCTCAAGTGATGCCCAGGGAAGGAGGAGTATACTCCCTCCTCACAAAGCGTTTATCAGTCCATGAGAAACATTCAGAAAATGTTGTATTTAGCAAATTTCCTTTAAACTGGCATAGTGGAGAATCATTTGGATTTACTATTTCTAGGAAGAAGAAGACACAACTGAAATTTTTTGAATGAGTGATCTCTAGCTATAACAATCCTGAATCAGTTAACATTTTCCAGAAGAAGGTGCCTATAGAAGTGTTCAGTTTCTTGTCACTACTATGTGTTAAGTACTTCGAGATTCATCAAGAAGAAAGGCACCATAAATGTGTTTGAGCACATGGTTATCATGCACAAACATACGTACTCATCATCCATTTCAACACCTAATTTGTACATAGTAACTCAAATAATCCAAATAATTGCTATTTGAACTTTTAAAAAGAATTCTTTGCATTAGTCAAAACCTTTTATCCCTTCAGAGAGTAAAATTTCCCGTGGGGCAATGGCCTGAAATTTATCATGGAAGCTGGTGATTATCTGCAGAGCTTCTGGAATGTCTCCCGGGGGGAATTCATCAGTGATTTAGTCATCAGTCACTCATTTTGCTTATTTTCAGTTCAAAGAAAATTTCAGACAATTTATGTGAGCTTTTATGTATGCAGCTTTTTGCCAGTGAACTCATATGGCAGTTAATTTTTGCTTCCTGGAGGATGAGCTGGTTTTAATTCAGTAAAGTAAATGGAAATATCCAGATGTTCGCTGTACATGGGGAAGCACAAAGGCTTACATAGTTGTTTGCAGTATAAGTTTTCAAAAACTGTTTGTAATTCAATTAAGTTAGGGCTCAAGCCAATGTCTTGGAAGCTTTGCTTTAGATAATATGGGAAGTATCAATAGTTCTAAGGGATATTTGATCTTTCAGTAAGGTGTTATCATTTTGGAATTCCATAAATTAACGCTGTTACTATTAACCAGACTCCACACTTTAATTCAAATTTCGATATTTTTTCCATGAATGCCCTTTTTCTGTTCCAGGGCCTCATCCTGGACATGACATTACATTTCACGGCGCTGTCTCCTTGCTGCCTCTGGTCTGTGACCGCTTCTCAGCTTTTCCCTGTTTTTCATAACCTTGACAGTTTTTAGAAGTCACGGATCAGGCATCTTGCAGAATATCTCTTAATTTGGGTTTGTATCATGTTCTCATAATTGGTTGGGATTGGGAGTTGAGCCTTTCTCATACATCATCTTGGGAGTACATGGTATCTACAAGACATCGCTGGTGACGCTGACCTTCATCTCTGGGTTCAGGTAGTACCTGCCAGCTTTCTCCAATGTAAAGGTAATTGTTTTTCTCCTTTCCTTTTCTATTCTTCGGAAGGGTGTCACTAAGTCCAGCCCACCCTCAAGGGAGGGCAATTAAGCTCCACCTGCTAGAGAGGAGAATATCTCTATACATTGTTTGGAATTCTTCTGTAAGAAAGATTTGTCTTTTCTCTCTCGTTAATTTATGTATTCAATCATTCTTTGTGTAACTCTTGTTATATTTTTATTTTATACTGAGGGCTACATCCAGTACTTCATTACTTATTCTGTTGCTCAGAGTGTCCCAGCTCTGGCCACTGGTAGCATTTCCAGGACGGATCCTGCGTCACTTCGCCACGCTCCCATTTTGTTGTTTTGTTTGTGCGCTTTCTCATATTCTGGCAAACAAGATGCTCCAGGTACGTTCTGCACATTCCCTGCCCCAGCCCTAGAATCAGATGTTTCTCCATAAAATCCTGGTTCCTGTCAGGGCAGAACGGTATGTAGAAACCAAGGTCTGGACTCTGGCTGCTGGGATGTCATCGTCCCTAGCCCTTCTAAGCCTTCTCAGCAGATAGTCATAACCTCGACCTTGTGAGTGTTTAGAATCTTAAAAGGTTTAAAACTGAACTTACATAAGACTTCTAATACAATATTAAGCACACAGGTTCACATTTCTGATTCCGATTCATTGTCACTTCTCCCCATCCTTTCTTCTGTTTCTTTCAAAACTATCTTTTCTCTCTTGAATTTCCCTCTCTGCCTTCTATTCCTTCCTTGGTATCTTTCCCCTATTTCCCTTTCTTTCCCCTTCTAGGTCATGAGGGTCTGACCTAATCATTAGAGGGAAAATAATCTGCTTAACCATATTTTCCCTGGAGGTGAATGACTGATATTAGTTTAATGAAATGGGTGGCTCTAAAAATCCTTTGTGCAGTGAATCAATCATGAGCTGTTGAAAATATAAATACTTTGGCCAGATGCAGTGGCTCATGCCTGTAATCCCAGCACTTCCGGGGACTGAGGTCAAGAGATCAAGACCATGATCTGAGGGCAGATCATGAGGTCAAGAGATCAAGACCATCCTGGCCAACATGGTGAAACCCTGTCTGTACTAAAAATACAAAAATTAGCTGGGAGTGGTGGCATGCGCCTGTTGTCCCAGCTACTCCAGAGGCTGAGGCAGGAGAATCGCTTGAACCTGGGAGGTGGAGGTTGCAGTGAGCTGAGATCGCTCCATTGCACTCCAGCATGGCAGCAGAGTGAGACTCCGTTTCAAAAAAAGAAAAAAAAAAAAGAAGAAAGAAAATATAAATACGTGGGCCCCTCATTCCAGACTGAATGGAAATCTTGGAGCATGTGGGGGGCACGCTATGACATCTTTTAAAGCACAGTGTTTATGTTTTCTGACTATACACAAACTGAGATCACTTAAAGAGACTAAGATTATTAGTGTGCGTGTAGGTGTGCATGGTATATCCATTAATCTATTATACACCCACACCCACACACACGTACATATACATATTTTTTCAGCTTCTGAAAAATCAATTTCAGGGGTGGTTCAAATTAAGTCCAACATGTGTGGCTTCTTCCTTCTGCCCACCTCGCCCCATTTCCCATTCTTCTGTCTGAATCCTGGGAAACTGACCCCTCTGAACCTTGCTTTTCAGCTTCTTGTCAGCTAGCTTCGAGGCAGGGAGAGAGGATGGACAGTAGGCAGAGAGAGGAACTGGGATCTTTCTTCCCCTCTACCCCCAATGTCAGTGCCCCATTCAGACAGTGACTGTGTCCTTCCAACTTTATAGCTACTGAGGTCTAATCACACTCTTTCCTCACTTGCTCCTTCAAGAGAGGGGGCATAATGGTTTCCTCATCTTGCTAATCTCAGTGTCTCAGCATCTTCGTGTTGCCTGCGTTTAATGTGGTCTAGACCTCTATAAAGAGTCCCTGCGTTGATATCTTATAAAGCAGGCCCTTGAGTGAGCTGTGTTTCCTGCTGTGGCCCTGTCATGCACAGGGAGTTAGGCTTGCCTCGTCTAATAGCGAAGGGCTGCACGGTTTCTGGGGCTGGACGAAGAGTGAGACTTACTGTTTTACTGTTATGATTCATGAAACACGAAGAAATCCATGCTGACCAGAAGAATGCTTTTTTCTTTCTCTTAGTCTTCAGGGGGCAGGATTAGGATTTATTGTCCAGTTTTGTATCAGACTTTAAATCAACCAAGAAGGTAGGCTAGCATTTCTAATGACATGATCTCTGGATAACCTATTGAAGAGTCTTGGGGTTAGGAAATTGGCCCAGGACACTATTTCCAGAGGCTTTTGGGTTGCAATGTTTCAGAGAAGAAAAAATAGAGACGCTGTCTTGGAATCTCAGCATGAGTTTATTGATTTTATACGACTGACATCCTGGCTCACGTGTGCTGGCTTTGAATGTTTACAGGATGCGCCCCCACAATTCCCATGAATTGGTTTATTATATTCTCTTTCTGATTGTCCAGCCCACCCAAGATTGAATGAGATTGTTTTTATGCATTTTCTCCACTTTGCTGGCAAAGTACAATTCACTGAAACCCCAAGAGATGGGAGTAGAGTGCACGTCAGTCACTGTAGGGCCAGATAGTTGTCTGTGTGATGAGTTTCTTGTTCCTACTACCTCATAATAAGACAGTGACTATCTGGCCTTTCATTCCTCGTTCTTAGTGATTCTAACTTTTTCAGCCACCCAGAGGGTTGCATGTCCCTAATGATTCCTTCTTGAGCTGCCTCTGTCATCTGTAACTCCCTCCAGACTGAATTTTCTTTCTTGAAAATTGAGGTTGAGAGCTCCTGGGCACTTCTGGAGTTTAGATAATTTCTAATCACAAGTTAGAAGTATGGAGAAAGATTTACCAACCAAATGGAGAGCAAAAATAAAGAAATAAAAGCAGGAGTTGCTTTAAAGCAACTAAGATCAAAAGAAGCAAAGAAGGATATTACATAATGATAAAAGGATCAATGCAACAAGAAGAGCTAAAGATCCTAAATATATACACACCCAATACAGGAATACCCAGATATATAAGACTTATAAAGAGACTTAGACTCCCACACAATAATAGTGGGAGACTTCAACATCAATATTAGACAGATCAATGAGACAGAAAATTAACAACGATATCCAGGATTTGAACTCAGATCCAGAACAAGTAAACTTAATTAACATTTATAGAACTCTCCACTTTAAATACATAAAATATACACTCTTATCAGTACCACATCACATCTATTTACAGGCTTCAATGAAATATTGTTTGGCTACCTGTTTGTTATTTTCTTCCCTCATTTTTTTTCATGTCTCTATTATTAAGCACAATTATAGGCATACCCATTTTTAGACTGCATTCTAGCCCGGGCAATAAAGCAACACCCCCGTTCTCTCTCCCTCTTCCTCTTTCTCTTTCTTCCTCTCCTTCATTCTTTTTTTTTTTATTATTCTTTTCTTTTTTCTTTCTTTTTTTTTTAGAAAAAAAAAACAAAAAACAACAAATTAGAAGTAAACTGGAGAATGATCAAATATAGCCTAAGTCTCAACATCACCCCTTATGTGGGTCCAAGGTCATTCTTTACTGTGGAGAGAAATAACCTATCACATGGTTTGCCTTTTGTGTTTAGACACTGAAGCCATTAGCCAACCTAAAATTACAATTCATATTTTCGTAAAATAATTTCAGCTCTTTAAACCTCATAATATGAGCCAGTCTACTTTTCACTTCTAATATCATTCTGTATTCCTCCCGGAAGATCTGTAGTTCCAGAAGACTCCAGTAATTTCTAACTCCCATGACTTTAAATATATATGTGTAAATTTTTGTTTTTTTCCTAACAGAAGCCAGTTTGGAGAGACATTTTGTTAAGGGAAACTCCAGATTTTATGATATCAGGAGCAAATGCTCTCAATGCGAATTCCTTTGTTAGTTTGAAAATTTTTGCATATGCTTGCCTAAGTTTTAGTTTTTATCAAAGTTGTACATAATCAGGGTTTAAGCCAACAAACTGGTTGTAAAAAAACAACAGGCTCTATCCCCCTTTCCCCTCATTTTCTCTTCCCAGAGACACCACTTTTCCTACCTTTAGCAAGTCATTTTTTGCCTTTACCTCCATTTCTCTGAATGGGTGCCTGTCTTTCTACTTTTCACCTTTTTAGCTGTAGGTGGTCGCTCCCCTGCAAAAGCTGATCATTGGACTGCTTCCTCCCCCACATCCACCGCCATGAAGACTCCTGCTATTCTCCCAACTCCCAAAATAGTTGTTGTAGAATCATTTGCTCAATATCGCCATTTACATGTAAATGCTATTCGCAGCCGTGCCATACATGTAGTAAATTGCGATCACTTGTTTGTCTCTGAATAAAGTTTTGTTTTTCCTGGAGCTAATAATCATTTTTCTCTTGATTGTTTTTTGGTCTTTTTGCTAATTCCACTAAAAAATTTCCCAAATTGTCTAAGTCTTCCCTCGGGACTTTCGGATATATCAAGTGATCTATTAATTTCATTCTTCTGGAGCCATGTCTTCTAATTTCCTCGCTGCTGGACTGCTTAGCTGTACCGAGCACACAGCTGGTCTTGGGATTTCTCATCATCCATGCTTTGCCTCTTCCTGTGCTGATTTCTCCTTCCTTTTACCCCAGGTCTTCTTCCTTATTAAACTGCTCCTTTTGGTGGAACTCATCTTCTGTTAGCTTTCTGCAAGAGGCTGTAAGAGCCAAAAAAAAAAGTTTTTTGAGAACTTGTGCATTTAAAAATGCCATTATACATCCTCATGTTTGATTTACAGTTGGGCTTATGTGATTTTAAGATGGAAAACATTTTCCTTTAAAATTTTAAAAGGCATTGTTCCACTGCCTTCTGGCTTCCAATGCTACTGTTGAGATATCTGAAGTTATATGGCATTTTTTTTTTTTTTGGTTATCTTTAGAAGTTTGAAACATCTTCTCTTTGTCCTGGGATTCTGAAAATTTTGGAAAATGTGCCCTGACTGGCTCTTTCTATCCAGAATCTCATGACTCTTCATTCTAAGCGATTTTGTTACATTATTTCTTTGAGGAGCCCTCTTCCCTCATTTCCTCTGTTGACTTTTTATGGAACTCCAATGTTTAACTTTTAATTAATTGATTAATTTTTTTGAAATACAGCCTCCCTCTGTCATCCAGGCTGGAGTGCAATGGTGTGATCTCAGCTCACTGCAACCTCCACCTCCTGGATTCAAGTGATTCTCCTGCCTCAGCCTCTCCAGTAGCTGGGATTACAGGCGTGTGCCACCACTCCCAGCTAATTTCTGCATTTTTAGTAGAGATGGGCTTTCCCCATGTTGGCCAGGCTGGTCTTGAACTCCTAACCCCAGGTGATCCGCCCACTTCGGCCTCCCAAAGTGCTGGGATTACAGGCGTGAGCCACTGCGCCCGGCCCAGATGTTTAATTTGTAAAGGAAAGGGAAATGAAGAAACTGATTGGATGCCTTCCTTACTCTGGCTTTTTAAAGATCCCAGGAAAAAGAATTAGTAGGACAGAAAACAAAACTCCAGTGAAAGTCAACAAAGGCACACAGGGTGCAGGGAAAATCATAGTAATTCATCCAGTTCTTCTCCATTTTTTGTGAATAAGGTAACTGGACTGGAATAAAAGCGAAGAGGGATTTTGAGTGTCTTTCTGCAACTTTCTATGGTGACAGTGAGGAGTGGAGACGCAAGGAAATAAGACCATCTTCTTCATCTACGTTTGGAGCTTTACAAGTGAGTGATGTGTCTCAGCAGGGAACTTGGATGGTGGGAGGTGGGGGCAATGGTCAGGGAGTGCAACCCTTTTGGTATTATCTGTGGCGAGCTTGTTACATCTTTGAATTCAATAATCACCTTCAGCTAGGGCTTAACAGGAAGCGAGGTGCCAGCAGACGGGGCTGGAGAAAGGAGAATTAATGAGTGAGAAAAGAGAACGCGCGTCACTTACTCTTCGTTTTCTCCAAGTTTTGATGTTTAAGATGTTCACCATCACCAGCAACCTCTCAGACACACACATATACACCCACACACACACTGATGGAGTCACACCACTGACATTAAAGTGAAATGGAACACCACCCAACATCCATGTCTGTGGTGTGCAGCACACGCACACACACACACACTCGCTGTGTGGCACTGATGCTGCTCTCTGTGGCGCTTACCACTTTGTTACTGCACCCCGTGTGGCCAAGTGACTGAGGACAGACATTGCGTTAAGCCTCGTGATGTGCCATGCATCTTGTCTGGGCATTCCCTTGCAGTGCCCATAAACGCTTGTTGCTGAGGGTCCTCACATTTTAGGTCTGAGAGAAAGCCAGAAAGAAGGGGCCAGTCATGCCCAATTGGTGTGTCAAGCAGATTTGCGATGTCACTCATGAGGTACATAACCTGGTGACCAAAGGCAAGTGAAAAAGTGTTTCCTAGCTGGACAAATATTGTTAAGAAAGCTTTCTGGCCAGGCTCAGTGGCTCATGCCTGTAATTCCAGCACTTTGGGAAGCCGAGGCAGGCGGATCATGAGGTCAGGAGTTCAACACCGGCCTGGCCAATATGGTGAAACCTCGTCTCTACTAAAAATACAAAAATTAGCTGAGTGTGGTGGTGTGTGCCTGTAGTCCCAGCTACTCAAAAGGATGAGGCAGGAGAATTGCTTGAACCCGGGAGGCAGAGGTTGCAGTGAGCCAAGATCAGGCCACTGCACTCCAGCTTGGGCGACAGAGCAAGAACTGTCTCAAAAGAAAAAGAAAAGAAAAATTTCTTCTACTTACCTTAATATGAGTGAGTTGACAGATTTCCCATGCAATTCGCCACAGTGTTTTCTTAAACTCACCCACCACCCCATTTTCTATGAGACTTTCACAAACGAGTCAGTTTGTGACTTTAGTAAAAGATGTCAAGAGACTGATTGTGTAAAGAATTCCCTCTGGAAAGTTCAATGAGGATAAAACGTGAGCCAGGCAGTTGAGGGAAGGTGGGATGAGAGATGGGAGGCCGGAGGGGAACTGTCCGTGTCGGCAGCAGATGCTGAAAGCCGCATTCCAGGGCCTGCTCTGAAGCCAAGAGAGGCACTGGGGAACGAGCCTAAAAGAGGGAAAGAACGTGCTCAAGAACAAAGCCAGCACAACACCACATGTAGCGCCCAGCCTTACAAGGTTCTGTGAGCCGCTCCGGGCTGGTGCAGAGACAAGAAATTGTAGAAATCAAAGACACAAGAGACAGAGATAGAGAAAAGGGAGTTTGGGCCCAGGGGTCCACTGCTACCCAAATCATGGAGACCAGCAGTGGCCCCGAATGCTGGAATGTTTTCGCTTTATTGAGTTGCAAATCTGGGGCAGGGTAGGTAGGGCGTGGCCTTGGTGGTCGGTGGCTGGGGGCATGGTAGGCAGGGCGTGGCAGTGATAGGGTCAAGTACATCACGTGTCATTCAGGTGGTGGCTCAGGAATTTCTGGCACCGAAGTGAGGCAAGGAGCATAAGCATCAGCACTTTTTCCATACTTACCAAGAAAGAACTACAACATTAAGATTTATTTTACTATGACTGATTATCTTTCCTAAGACAAAGGGAACCAGGTGCAGAAGCAGAACATGAGAGCAGACATGGAACGTGACCGCTGAAGCACAGCATCACACAGAGACAGTTAAGCCTCCGGATGTCTGTGGGCTTTGCTGACAGCCGTCAGGCCTTATCGTAAGAGCTTGGAGAAATGGAGTTTTCTCCTAACTTCCCCAGGAGGGAGATGTCTCGGCCATTTTGGGCATCTCCTTCCCTAGCTGGCTAAACAGCAGGTGCTTGTCACAGCGCTGGCACTGCTGCACACCAGAGGCACCCTCCAGCAGCCCTTATGCGGGCGTGACAGAGGGCTTAGAGCATCTTGCCTTAGTGTCATTCATTTCACAATGTCACCCCAGGTTCCCACTTCTGACCTGAGAGGCATTAGTAAAAGAATTAAGGCCGGGCACGGTGGTTCAAGCCTGTAATCTCAGCACTTTGGGAGGCCGAGGTGGGTGGATCACAAGGTCAAGAGATCGAGACCATCCTGGTCAACATGGTGAAACCCCATCTCTACTAAAAATACAAAAAATTAGCTGGGCATGGTGGTGCGTGCCTGTAATCCCAGCTACTCAGGAGGCTGAGGCAGGAGAATTGCCTGAACCCAGGAGGCGGAGGTTGCGGTGAGCCAAGATCGCGCCATTGCACTCCAGCCTGGGTAACAAGAGCGAAACTCCGTCTCAAAAAAAAAAAAAAAAAAAAAAAAAAA
>NW_022437054.1:2341590-2371056 GCF_009761245.1 Sapajus apella
GCCTGAACCCAGGAGGCGGAGGTTGCGGTGAGCCAAGATCCCGCCATCGCACGCCCGGGGGAAAAAAAAGAAAAAACCCCTTTCTAAAAAAAAAAAAAAAAAAGAATTAAGATCACCTATGAATTACCAAGATCACATATGAATAACTATTACATTTATATTTCTAATTCCTTTCTTCTTCATTATTTATATGGAAATAGGCTGAGGCCTTTTGCTCCTGCCTCAGCACTTATGGGATCTCCCCCCTACAACCACAATCCTGCTTCTCTGCCTTGTAACTGGCTTTCTCTTATAATTCAGTTTCAGAACCAGTTGAAGGACAATGTTAAATAAAAATAGGTTTCTAAAAAAAAAAACCACCCCAGCAAACAATGACTATTAGGCAATCATATCACACTCAAATACCATTCTTCAATTTTGATGGTTTCTTCCTGAAATAGTTTCTGATATTTCATTTGAACTGCATTAAATGATCTTTTTCTAAGAATACAAGCATTTTAAAAAGTAGTTCCAAAAATATAATTCCCATTTTAATGTAACATGCTCAGTGTTAGAAAGTTTATAGCTGTATGCTCCACATTTTATTTAATTTATCTATCTGGTTTTTTTTTTTTTTTTTTTTTTTTTGAGACAGAATTTCGCTCTTGTTACCCAGGCTGGGGTGCAATGGCACGATCTCGGCTCACCGCAACCTCCGCCTCCTGGGTTCAGGCAATTCTTCTGCCTCAGCCTCCTGAGTAGCTGGGATTACAGGCACGCGCCACCATGCCCAGCTCATTTTTTGTAGTTTTCGTAGAGACGGGGTTTCACCAGGTTGACCAGGATGGTCTCGATCTGTTGACCTCGTGATCCACCCGCCTCGGCCTCCCAAAGTGCTGGGATTACAGGCGTGAGCCACTGCGCCCGGCTATCTATCTCCTTTGAAAGAGGATCTCACTCTGTTGCCCACGTTGGAGTACAGTGGTGCAATCTCAGCTCACCGCAGCCTCCACCTCTTGGTCTCAAGCAATCCTTCCACATCAGCCTCCTGAGTAGCTATGACTACAGATGTGTGCCACCATGCCTGGCTAAATTTTTAAAAGATTTTTAAAAATAGAGATGGGGGCCAGGCGCGGTGGCTCAAGCCTGTAATCCCAGCACTTTGGGAGGCCGAGGCGGGTGGATCACGAGGTCAAGAGATCGAGACCATCCTGGTCAACATGGTGAAACCCCGTCTCTACTAAAACTACAAAAAATTAGCTGGGCATGGTGGCGCGTGCCTGTAATCCCAGCTACTCAGGAGGCTGAGGCAGGAGAATTGCCTGAACCCAGGAGGCGGAGGTTGCGGTGAGCCGAGATCACGCCATTGCACTCCAGCCTGGGTAACAAGAGCAAAACTCCGTCTCAAAAAAATAAATAAATAAAAAATAAATAAATAAATAAAATTAAATTAAAAAAAAAATAGAGATGGGGTCTCGCTACATTGTCCAGGCTGGTCCCAAACTCCTGGCCTCAAACAAGTTTCCCCCTTGGCTACCCAAAGTGCTGGGATTACAGGCAGCAGTCGTCATACCCAGCCGTGTTCCACATTTTAGTTCTAAGGAAAGGGAGCTACCAGAGCTGGAGTCTTGCTTCAACTTGATTGGAAGCAGCTATTTCATGGGTACCTGGCCGTCAGTGTGAGCAACGAGGCTGCCTCCTGCCACTGGAATATTGAGGTTTCTGCCATCTCTTTCAAGTTGGCTTTTATGCGTCTCAGTGCAATAGCTTTGTTGTTAGGGTGCTTTAATAAAGAGGGTGGACACTACCAATAGTCAATAGGTAGAATGCATGTCTCGTCTAGGCCCTTTCCTCACACCGTCTTGCATTTATCTCACTTAATCCCCACACAGACTTAAAAGCTTGGCACTCTCATTATCCCCACCTCACAGAAGAGGAAACCCGCCCACAACCCTGAGCTTCATGACTTCGGAAGCTGGGGGGATCAAACCCAGGTTGCCCCCATGGAACTTACCAACGTACCCACTGACAGATTGCTGGTTTGCTCCTTATGGCACCTCGAAAAACAGCAGGGACCTGTAAAGTTTATTCTCTGTAGGTTTATTGCCCAGTTAAAAACGAGGAAACTGAGGCCAGCACAAGAAAATTAGATGCCAATTTATTCAGCTCCCGGGCGAAATTCCGTGGTCCCAGGAAGAGGGGCCAGGTAAGTCGCACCTGACGCCTCGCAGGAGTGGGGTTTTATAGGGAGTGGAGGCATTCGATTGGATTTGGAGAAACAGGATGTGGAGGAGGTGAGCTGCTATTGGTAGGTAGGTGGGATTTCCGGTGAGCGGAATAAGTGCTGAGTGCAGAGGGGATTTCCAGGGGTGGGGTTAGGTGCCGAGTGCAGAGGGGATTTCCAAGGCGGAGCTAGATGATGGACATATTCTAATAACGTAATTTTCAAGCGGAGAGGGAGATGGGCGTGTCTCAACTCCCGGCCAGGCAACCAGCCTTACAGGAACAGCATCATTTGTATCTACCCTGGTGTAATAGAGGAAAGGGATTCTCTGCTCCTCATACCTAATATTCCACCAAAATCTCTCCTTTAGTGTAGGAGAGATTGTTCCATTTATGTAAACCTTGCCATCAATGTTTACTTTATAAATCAGGCTTTCATTTTTTTTTTTTAAGTCCATACATTACCTCTCCTTTATTATGGGATCCATAACCCTAAAAGAATGAAATGACTCTGAAATTTAAAAATCACCATGAAGTTTCATTAAATAAAAACATTTAGTGAGCAAGCAGACTGTCCAAGAGGCTTGCAAGGATTTAGATGTATTCCTTCGCCAGTGAATGGGCCACTTGGAAGAGTTATTTTTATATCTATGTTACTGTCACTGCCATCTCTATTTCACATCCGCTGGAGAAGACAGCTTTCCCAAAAGCCTGGGTTACAAGGTCATAGAAATGGAGTAAGTTCAAAATGTACAGCCTTATAGACGATGCGGACACATACACCAAGCCCTCATTCTCGAAGTGAAATAAAGGAAAAGGCTTGAATAATGTGAAAGCGAATGGAGTCATAATAAAAGAGTGAATCTCCATTGAGAGCTTTCTCATAACCAGGCTTTCCTAAGAGTTTTCCATGAATTAACTCATTTACTGAGTATAACAACCTTACTGTCGACAGCCTGCCTTCAGATCCCAGCTTTGTGACCCCAGGCTTTGTGACCTGGAGCCACCTCCTCACTTCTCTTGGCCTCCATGCCTTCAATTACAAAATAGGAAAAATCATCATCCCCATTTTTAACCGTATTTTGGCACTGGGCTGTGCTCTTAGACATATGCTCTCATTTAAGCTCATGGCGGTCCTGCAGGTGCAGAGATGGAGGAGATGACAGCTTGAGGGCTTGAGTTTCTGACAAAAGTTTAAAGGACTCGAGTAATATCCCACAGCTAGGAAGTGGCAAGTCTAGTATCCCCGTCCTCACTATACTTAAGCCAGTGCGTGCACAGTCTCAGCTACTAAGCATTCGTCTGAGTGGAGGCTGCAGTGGCCCGCTGTCTGCAGTAAGGCCACAGGAAGTGCTCACGGAATCTGGTCTCCATGAGACATCATCTATCAGGAACTTTTCACAACACCAGAAGTGAAGGAAATTCTCATTTTTTCCCAATATATCGTAAGCAAATATGTACATTTTGACACATTGAGAAATGTTTAGGAATTTTGACTAAGAAATTCTTTCTGGCAGGATGCTTTAGCCACTGACACTGGAAGTGGTACTTACCGATGTATATCTCTGACTCCCATCTGGGTGGTTGCAACCAATTACCGACTATTGACAGCAAAAGGAAGACTTGCAAATATAATTTTACATCTGCATTTTTTATTTTATATTTAGCTCGTTGTCTTATAATGTTTGTCTCACTGTGGCTCTCTCTCACTGATAGGGTAATGTCTTTTTTTTTTTTGAGACGGAGTTTCGCTCTTGTTACCCAGGCTGGAGTGCAATGGCGCGATCTCGGCTCACCGCAACCTCCGCCTCCTGGGTTCAGGCAATTCTCCTGCCTCAGCCTCCTGAGTAGCTGAGATTACAGGCACGCGCCACCATGCCCAGCTGATTTTTTGTATTTTTAGTAGAGACGGGGTTTCACCATGTTGACCAGGATGGTCTCGATCTCTTGACCTCGTGATCCACCCGCCTCGGGTAATGTCTTAAAAACCTCACTACACAAAGCACTGGCTTTGTGAAAAGGCTCTGATCATTTTTGTCCAGCTTTGATTAGTTGTAACACCACGTGATAGTAAATAACAAACTTATTAAACCGCTTCCATTTTTGTCTCAGGGGACTACGTGGTGCTCTTTCCTGGCTTTTACATCTCACTTTTCTTATCAGTCTCACTGGCTTTGTCTACTAACCCCATGCCTGGGAATTAGAAGGAAGGGATTCGGACACCTCGTTGTCTGCAGCACGAATCTTGCCAGGCTATGGCTGTCACCAAGGTTCTTGGCCACTCCTCCCTGAGCAGGACCCAGCTGGGAGGCATGTAGATAACAAGTGCCACTCAACCTTGCCCTCAGTGCCTGCTGGGCCCCGTGTGCACATTCAGGTAATGAGAGGCATCCCGGAGCAAGTGGAGTAAATGAGTGCAGTCACTCCAGCAGCAGGCTAACCGGTGAGAGGTCTGGTTTCACATAAACATGGGAAATATTGGTCCAATGGGATTGATGGAAAGGCAGGAATAGCGTTTCTCATTCCCTCATGTATAGAAAAAATGAGCCGGGTGCAGTGGTTCACGCCTGTAATCCAAGCATTTTGGGAGGCCGAGGCAGGCAGATCACCTGAGGTCAAGAGTTCAAGACCAGTCTGCCAACATGGTGAAACCCCGTCTCTACTAAAAATACAAAAAATGAACTGGGCATGGTGGCGGGCGCCTGTAATCCCAGCTACTCGGGAGGCTGAGACAGGAGAATTGCTTGAACCCAGGAGGTGGAGGTTGTAGTGAGCCCACATCATGCCACTGCACTCCAGGCTAGGTGACATAGCGAGACTCCGTCTCAAAAAAAAGAAAAAACTGCACAAACCACGTATCTGCTGGGCTGCATGAAATCGCTTTTACTGGTTTATTACCACCATTCACGTAGCACTTTATTTGAAAGGAAATGCAGGCTGGGTGCCGTGGTTCACACTTGTAATCCCAGAACTTTGGGAGGCCAAGGTGAGCAGATCACCTGAGGTCAGGAGTTCAAGACCAGCCTGGCCAACATGGTGAAACCCCATCTCTACTAAAAATACACACACAAAAAAAAATCAGCCAGGTGTGGTGGCAGGGGCCTGTCATCCCAGCTACCGGGAGGTTGAGAGGCAGAAGAATTGCTTGAACCTGGGAGACAGAGGTTGCAGTGAGCCCAGATTGTGCCACTGCACTCCAGCCTGGGCAACAGAGTAACACTCTGTCTCAAAAAAAAAAGGAAAGACAGAAAGGGAACGCAGGTGTGAAAGCTTCGGGTTAGTCACCCAACAAAATTACACTGAAAAGTCCCCAAGCTCTTAAACCAACTGCAAGGTCGTCAGCTTGTAGCCTGAAGTCCTCATGATCTACTGCATTACTTCATATCTCAGAAAGTCCTAATATGTGTTTTCCACGGAGATGGCCTCTCACTGGCCACCTACCACTCTCAGCTCAGGGTAAAAATGTTGTGTCATGCAGCTTAAAACCGGGGCATATAGATGGTTACTTTGGCAGTGTTCTTACATAAACAGATGAGGACAGCTGATAACATTAGCAACTTCCTGTGTCATCTCGTTTTTCTCCGCACTTGCTTCCCTGAGATTATTTATGTTTGCTGTATTAATCCATGGCAACCGCTTAACACAGCTGCACCAAATGTCATTCCCGGCAAGACCAGTTGCTCAGTCTCCTTGCCTCCATTCTATTTTGGGAGTGGGATGGACTTTTGGCGATGCCTGTTTGAGGTCTTGCCCCCATCAAGTTATGAGCGGTGGCTCGTAAGAGAGTTTGCCCCTTGGTCTTGGTCTTTAGGAGAAAAATAAATTCTGCTCATTAACCCACATGCCATCATTACTCATATTTAAATTCTAAGAGATTAAAAACAAGAAACATTCTTTTCTGCATCAAGGAATCTAAAGTTTTAAAAATCTCTAATGATGAACTGAGATAATACATGCATTGATTAACAAAATCAAAATAGTATAGAAAAACAGAACTGATTAAACAGCTGCCCGCATTTCACACTTCCTCACCCTGTCTCACAGCTCCTAGATCATCCTGGAAAACATTTCTGTTTTTATTCCTGTTGTCTACAGAGCTCTAAATAATATATTTTCACATCTCTTCTTTGACCTTTTAAAAATCAGTTCTTTTTTCAACACAGCTTTGTTGATGGGTAATGTACATGTCATAAAAATCTCTTAAGTGTATCATGTAATGAATTTTACAGAGTTGTACAAGTATCCCACAGCCCAATTTTAAAACATTCCTATCACGTCAGAAGATCCCTCTAAGCGACTTGCAGTGATTCCACTCTTCAGTCCCAGCCCCAGAAATTCCTCATTTCCTTGTTGGCTTTATAGATTTGCCTATTGTAGACATTTCATAAAATCGAAAGAACCAATCAATTTCAGACAATCTTCACTGAACTTCTGATATGAAAGATAAAGATTTATCTCGCTTATAGAACTGCCTTTCCCTATCTCCGTTTCCCCCAATTTTTGGTAATTATATATTATTTTTAAAATTCCTATGTTGGTTATTCATTCTTTTTTTTTTTTTTTTTTTTGAGATGGAGTCTTGCTCTGTTGCCCAGGCTGGGATGCAGTGGTGCAATCTCAGTTCCCTGCAACCTCTGCCTCCGGGGTTCAAGCGATTCTCCTGCCTCAGCCTCCCTAGTAGCTGGGACTACAGCATGTGCCATCACTCCCAGCTAATTTTTGTACTTTTAGTAGAGACAGGGTTTTACCAGCTTGGCCAGGCTGGTCTCGAACTCCTGGCCTCAAGTGATCTGCCCACTTCAGCCTCCCAAAGTGTTGGGATTACAGGTGTGAGCCACCACGCCTGGCCTATGATGGCTATTTTTGTCATTTTAAGCAATATACTCCCGTGTGTGTGTGTGTGTGTGTGTGTGTGTGTGTGTTGTTCCATCAGCTTCTGTCAACATCTTTTGCCTCCCTCACTCCATATAAAATCCCTTACATTCCTCCCTCTTTTCCCTTACCCTTATTCACGGAATAACTGTGAATCATTGTTAGGACTTCTATTGTTACAAAAGCCAATAATATTTTATCTTTTATTCTACAACTACAATTAAGTCTTACATGACTGTAGGTTGATTCTAAAAGTAGGAAAACTAAGAGCAAGCAGTCTTTATGATTTTGTCGACATTGCTCAGTGCAGAGCCGGGACCATGCCAGGAGGCCATTTCCTTCCCTCTGTGTCCCGTGCATCTGCCACCGTGCTCTTGGGCCAAGTTGCTCACTTCAGAGTTAAGCAGGCTCCCTTCCGCATCCTTCAGCAAATGCTCCGTGTCATATCACAGTCAGGTAAGGGTCACACATGAGCTATTTCTTTATACCTTGTTTTAGATGATGTTTCCCCCGAGTTTTAGATGATTTTTTTAATCCTTCCTATTGAAAAAGGATAAAAAAAACTAAGCAACTTTCATTGTACCCTAAAATTTATCTGCCTTCCAATGACACTACTGTGTGAAGTCCTTCTTCCCCAGAGTCCTTAATTGTTCTGCATTTAAGTGGATTTTCTCTGGGCTGAATGCATAAGCCCTCAGCCTGAGTCTTCTGTTCATGGGTTCCTGGAGCCGGTGCTAATCTCCAACAAGTGTCCTTTCTTGGTCTCTGTCTTCTTTGACTGGCAAATATAACCTCCAGTAAACTCCTGGGGAGGGAAGGAAGGTATGAGAGAGGTGAACTTCCAGTATCACATCAAATGTATTATTTTCTCTTTCATCATTTATTATTTGTCCACACCTACTATTGAACTTTGAAAATTATTTTTCCCTCTGAATTGGAAATACTGCTTCAATGTTTTTCAACATTTTTGTGCTGCCGGCGACACCCACCAGAAAAATCTGCTGTAGTCTCGAAAAATCTGCTGTAGACTCAGCTACTGGGCTGCTTTTTGCCTTTGGAAGATTTTTAGGATCTTCTATTTATTGTTAGTTACTGTTCTGAAATTTCACAAAGATGCATTTCAGCCCTCTTTATTTTATCCTGCTTGGAATTCAATCTGAAGACATAACATTTTTAGTTCTGAGAAAAGTTTTTCAAAAAGGGTTTTTTAAAAAATCACACACAGACACACAATTTCCCTTTCTTCATTCCTCTCCTCTCTCTTTTAAAAATTCCTGCTGGTCTAATGTTAGGTGTCCTGGATTACTTCTCTCTTGTAGTTTTTCATAAATATTTTCCTATCTCACTCAGTCTTTACTTTTTCACCTGTGTAAGTTATTTTTGTCGACTTCAAATAATTTCTTTTGAAAGATTTTTTGGGGGTAAGCAATCACATTTTTCATTTCCAAACACTTTTTTCTGTTCTCTGATCTCTTTTCAAGACATCCTGTCCTGGTTTTTATGTTTTAAATAAAAAATTACTTGAATCAGATAAATTATTTAAATTCTCCTTTGTCATCTCTAATGACTCAATTCAATTTTCTTTTAAAGAATTCTCTTAATAGGACACTTTTACATTGTTGGTGGGTGTGTAAATTAGTTCAACCATTGTGGAGGACAGTGTGGCAATTCCTCAAGGATCTAGAAATAGAAATACCATTAGACCCAGAAATCCCATTACTGGGTATATGCCCAAAGGATTGTAAACCATTCTACTATAAAGACACATGCACATGTATGTTTATTGCAGCACTGTTCACAATAGCAAAGACTTGGAACCAACCCAAATGCCCATCAATGATAGACTGGATAAAGAAAATGTGGCACATATACACCATGGAATACTATGTAGCCATAAAAAAGGATGAGTTAATGTTTTTTGCAGGGATATGGATGAAGCTGGAAACCATCATTCTCAGCAAACTGACACAAGAACAGAAAACCAAACACCGAATGTTTTCACTCATAAGTGGGAGTTGAACAATGAGAACACAGGGACACTGGGAGGGGAGCATCACACACAGGGGCCTGTTGCGGGGTGGGGGAGCTAGGGGAGGGATAGTAAGGGGTGGGGGGATTGGGGAAGGATAACATTAGGAGATAAATCTAATGTAGATGACAGGGCATGGATGCAGAAAACCAGCATGGCATGTGTGTACCTATGTAACAAACCTGCAAGATCTGCACATGTACCCCAGAACTTAAAGTATAATAATAATAACAAATAATTCTCTTCTGTGGGGCTGGGTGCGATGGCTCACACCTGCAATCCCAGCACTTTAGGAGGCCGAGGTGGTCAGATCACCTGAGGTTAGGAGTTGGAGACCAGCCTGGCTGACATGGTGAAACCCGGTCTTTATTAAAAATACAAAAATTAGCCAGGCATGGTGGTGAGCACCTGTAATTTTAGCTACTCAGAAGGCTGAGACATGGGAATCAATTGAACGTGCAAGGTGGAGGTTGCAGTGAGTGGAGATCACACCATTGCCCTCCAGCCTGGGCATCAGAGCGAGATACTTGGTCTCAAAAAAAAAAAATCTCTTGTGAATATTTCTCTTTTTCTTTCTGTTTTTGCTTTTTTCCCTTCTCTTCAAGGTTACTTGCTCTGTTTACTTTCTTTTTTCTTTTTCTTTTCCTTTTTTGAGACAGAGTTTCACTCTTGTTGCCTAGGCTGGAGTGCAATGGCATGATCTTGGCTTACTGCAGTCTCTGCCTCCTCGGTTCATGTGATTCTCCTGCCTCAGCCTCTGGAGTAGCTGGGATTACCGGCACAGGCCACCATGCCCAGCTAATTTTGGTATTTTTAGTAGAAACAGGGTTTTGCCATGTTGGCCAAGCTGGTCTTGAACTCCTGACCTCAGGTGATCCACCTGCCTCAGCCTCCCAAAATTCTGGGATTACCGGCATGAGCCACCACACCACTCCTGACTTTTTTCTTAATACATTTGCTGATCCTTTGTTTTGCTTTTCAGAGTCTTAAAACATTTATTTCGGGCTACTGACAGCTTTTTTTTTTTTTTTTTTTTTTTTTAGACAGACTTTTGTGACAGACAGCTCTGTCACTTTAGCCAGGCTGAAGTGCAGTGGTGCTATCTCAGCTCACTATAACCTACACCTCCTGGGTTCAAGCGATTCTCCTGCCTCAGCCTCCTGAGTAGCTGAGATTACAGGTGTCCGCCAACCGCACCTGGCTTCTTTTTTGTTGTTTTAGAGGTGGGGTTTCACCATCTTGGCCAGGCTGGTCTTGAACTCCTGACCTTGTGATCCACCCACCTCGGCCTCCCAAAGTGTTGGGATTACAGGCATGAGCCACCATGCCTGACCAAGAAGTCTTATCTGAGATTCCTCTTATGGAACAAAATTCCATCAGAGTCAATGTAAAAGCCTATATAAAAATAATAATTATTCTTGCTGCACTGCATACAAATATTTAGGCGAAGTATAATAAGCAAACCAGCTCTCCCACGATTTGTCTTTAGTAAAATGAGAAACTGGAGAGAGAGAAAAATTGTTTCAAAATGACTGTATACCTGTTGTTAGAGTCTAGCCTTGCCTAATTTTTTTTTTCAATTTTCATTATTTTCTATAGCTTGGATCAAATTCTAATTTTTTTGGCTGCAAGTGTTCAAAATAATGTTTTCATTTTTTTCTCTTCTTTTTTTCATTTTCCTAATTTGGAGTCACTGAAAACTAAGTTGCGTGTTTTTTTTTGTTTGTTTTGTTTTTTAATTCTGTGAACTGAAGCCAGACAACTTAAATTTTGGAAGAAAATAACGGTAACCTGTTTACATATGTAAGCCATCATTTTCTTTCTTTTCCTTTTTTTGAGATGGAGTTTCACTCTTGTCACCCAGGCTGGAGTGCAGTGGTACAATCTCGACTCACTGCAACCTCTGCCTCCCGGGTTCAAGGAATTCTCCTGCCTAAACCTCCTGAGTAGCTGAGATTACAGGTGCCCGCCACCACCCTAAATTTTGTATTTTTAGGAGAGATGGGGTTTCGCCATGTTGGACAGGCTGGTGTCCAACTCCTGACAGGCAATCTGCCTGCCTCCGACTCCCAAAATGCTGGGATTGCAGGCGTGAGCCACCACTCCCCGCCTGGGTTGTTCTTCTGTTTTGTTTTCCTCTCTTCCTCCCTTCTATTTTCTCTTCACAGGACAGGAGATTACCCAACCTGCTAAAAATGAGCTTTCCAGACCTACCCATCTAGGAATAAACCATCCTAGCCAGGAGAGATCAGATGAAACCTGAGACCAGAGATTCTTTTTCTTGTAAAATGGTTTCTCCAAAAGATTTTTAAAAAGAAAAGGAGGAAATGTGAAAGGAAAATACCTTGGGTCCTTTCAAGCTGGGAACCACTCGGAGCAAACCTGCCTCCCATTCTCTTCAAGTCACCCTTTGCTCACAGAGATGGATGCATATTCTGATTGCCTTCTTTGAAAAGACTTATCGTAAACTCAAAAGAATGCAAACATCTGTCTCTCACCTACCTGTGACCTGAAAGCCCCCAGTGCCTGGAAGAGCCGGTAGGAGAGGAGTGAGGCTTGCTTTGAGCTGTCTCCACCTTTCTGGGTGGAAAAAATATACTTCTTACCTATCGACTCCTGTCTCATGTGTCCCTAAAATGTACAAAACCAAGCTATGCCCTGACCACTTTGGGCACGTGTTATCAGGACTTCCTGACGCACGTGGGCGCATCCTCAACCCAGGCAAAATAAACTGTCTAAATTAAGTAGACCTGTTTCAAATTTTGGGGGTTCACACTTCTCTGCAGGGAAGGAAGGCAACATGTTTTCCAATGCCACACAAAATTAAAGCACGAAATGAAACCTGGATGCTTGAAAGAACAGAGTTCCTGTAAGTTATTGTGACATGCTCCTTAATTTATTGACAACAGAGTTGGTGAAGATATTGATATTGCACCGTTAAAATCTATCACCAAACATCTTTAAATTTGAAAAAAGATTGTGAATTTTTGTTTTCTATCAGGAGAAGACAATGTATAGGAAATTGATGGATCCAGAATCCATTCCTTTCATCAAAAGATAATTTAAATGGAACTATAATTTAAGACTAAATTATTGAATCTGGCTACTAACGAATAGTAGAAGATGAATTTAGAAATATAGTATCACTTACATTACTCTGAATGAAAGTTAAAAATGAGTATTCTCAGCTTAATAAAATGTTTTAAAAATGTCTTCTTCCACCTTATCAACATAATCCTGTGAGGCTAGTTTTGTAGGTAATAAAAACAAAACATTAAAACAGGTGACATCAGTAAAAATGGCAGATTAAGAACATCCAAAATTTTGTTCTTTCATAAGAGCAATAAAAAAACTGGCAAAGAAAAGCAGAATCCATTTTTTTCAACTCTCTCGGCGTTAACCAATGACTTTCAGCCATCCAGGGAGCATTTATTCAAGAAAAATACCTGAATCTCGGTAAGAACTGTAATCTTTATGACATTTTAACTTACACTAGGCCTGTCTCCCACTCTTTAGCTCAGCAATAGCCTAGAAAAAAAACAACTGCATTCCAGTGTCGAGGGATCAGAACAGAGCTGGCGTTCTTGCAAAGCCTCAGTCCCAAAGAGCTGACATGATTTGTCTCTATCCTTAGAAGTCTCCACTGAAAAGGTACATCTTTACTTGATGTGGCTTGAACTTGCTAAGTGTAAAACGTCTCTCCCAGGGGTTAGGAGGTATTTGAAAATAATTTTGGGCAAGTCTTTTAACTGTGAGGCTGCATGATATGGATGATAGTGCAAACGATAGATTAGCCAAAAAGATTGAAGGGAAAAGCTGAGGAATAACGTGTCCATAGGAGCTTCGAAATGCTCTGACATGTTCCTGAGAATCTGGAAGGTCAAGGCCATATGTAGGCCTGCGGGCATTATGAAGAAAGACCTGAGAGGGCCTAAGTTCTCATTTCTTGGTGACCTTGAGGTTCTGCACGAGCAGAAAGTAAAGGCTAAAACCGCATTGTGAACTGCCTGGCTGAGTGTTACAGGTATGATCCAACATATATATAGTAACCCATAACAAAGATTTAGAGGTTTACTGGTTCCAGCATTTAAGGAAATCTCTGTTCGGTCATTAGATGTCCAATCACTAAGCTAATTGATACTCCCATGACCATATATAATAAACAGTACATGGCTGGGCATGGTGGCTCACGCCTATAATCCCAGCCCTTTGGGAGGCCGAGGTGGGTGGATCACAAGGTTAGGAGATCAAGACCATTCTGGCTAATGTGGTGAAACCCTGTCTATACTAAAAATACAAAAAATTAGCTTGGCATGGTGGCACATGCTTGTAGTCTCAGCTACTTGTGGAGACTGAGGAAGGAGAATCGCTTGAACTCCAGAGGCAGAGGTTGCAGTGAGCCAAGATCATGCCACTGCACTTCAGCCTGGGTGACAGAGGGAGACTCTGTCTGTCTCAAAAAAAAAAAGCCAACATATTTTATAGAATTAGTTCAGAAAAGTCATGAAATAAATAAAAATAACATTTAACAGCCAGCAGCAATAAAAAAAATTGAGCAGGGAAGAATATGATTTTAGACTTGCAATATTATATTATTTTAAATGTCAAATTTTCAATATAAAATCATGAGACATGTAAAGAAACATGAAATTATGTCCCACGTACACATATGGAAAGCAACCAATAGAACCTGGTCCTAAGAGGCCCAAATGTTGTGCTTGCTATACAGAGATGAAAATTAGCTATTTAAACCTATGTTCAAAAAGTTAAAGTAAACTATATCTGAAGAGCTGAAGCAAAGAATGACGGATTAGTTCGTTTTCACAGTGCTATAAAGATAGTACCTGAGACTAGGTAATTTATAAACAAAGAAGGTTTTATTGACTCACAGTTCCTCATGACTGGGGAGGCCTCAGGAAACTTACAGTCATGGCAGAAGGGGAAGCAGGTACCTTCTTCATGGGGCGGAAGGACAGAGAGCAAGAGAGAGAGCAATGGAGGAAACGTCACACACTTATAAAACCATCAGATCTCTTGAGGACTCCCTCATTATCATGAGAACAGCATGGGGAGAACCAGTCACCTCCCACCAGATGCCTTCCTTGACATGTGGGGATTACAATTTGAGATGTGATTTGGGTTGGGACACAGAGCCAAACCATATCAAATGATAACTGTGTTTTGCTAAATATAGAATAAAAATAGGTCAAAATTATTTAAAAAAAATAGTAATTCTGGAGTTGAAAGCTGGAATAATTGAACTGAAAAATAAACCAGAGGCACCCAGTAGCACATTTAATCAGGCAGGATAAAAATAATCAACAAACTTGAAGATAAGTCAATTGAGATTATCCAGTCAGAGGAACACAAAGAAAAAACAAGCAGAAAAAAGTGATTAGAAATTTGTGAGACACTGTTAAGTATATCAACATATGCATAATGGAATCCCAGAAGGAGAGGTGAGAGAAAGTTTCAGAAAAACTACTTAAGGAAATAATGGCCAAAACTCCCTAAATTTGATGAAAAACACTAACATACACATTTAAAAAGAACAATAAACTCCAAGTATGATAGAGAGATCCACACTGAGTTACATTGTAATCAAACTGTTGAAAGCCAAAGACAAAGAGAGAATCTTAAAAGCAGTGACAGAGAAGGGACTTGTCTTGTATGAAGTTATTAGTGGTAATTCCCAGGGAAACCACTAGGAAAGAAAACTCAAAAATATAGTAAAAGAAATGAGAGAATTAAAATACTGTATCAGAAAATATCTATTTTACACAAAGGAAGCCAGTATGGAGAAATGTAGAAACAAAAGGCATAAAAAGGTAGAAAACAAACAGTAAAATGGCAGATGTTACTCCTCATTTATCATTAATTACATTAAATGTAAATTGACTACATACTCTAATCAAAAAGCAGAGACTGGAAAAAAGATTTTATCTAATTTTTTTATAGCAGCTGTCTACAAGCTAGAAAGATTTTTTTTTTAAATGAACCAACTATACACTGTCTACAAAAAACATACTTTAGATTCAAGGACATAAATAGATTGAATGGTCAAGAATAGAAAAAAATACACTGTGCAAACAAGAATAAAAAGAGAGATGGAGTTACTATAACTGATATGTGGTGAGATAGATTTAAAAAAATTATTACTAAAAAAAAGGAAGGCCATTTTATAATTAAAAAATGGCTAATTCACCAAGAATATATAATAATTATATGCATACATGTACCTAAGAGAAGAGACTTCTTCAAGTCTGTCAGTTTCTCTTCATGTATTTTGGAGCTCTTTTCTTAGGTAACAATAATAGTTGGGTATATCAATACCCTACTTTCCATAGTTAATAGAACAACTAGCCAGTATATCAGCAAGGAAACAGAAAACTTGAAAAACACTATAAGTGAACTAAACCTCATAGACATCTATATAGCTACCCTACAGCAGAAAAATACAAACTCTTCTTAAGTACTTTGGAACAGTCTCCAGTAGAGATGATATTTTACAGCATAAATCAAGTCTCAGTAACACGAAAAGAGTTGAAAACATGCAGTATATGTTCTCTGACCATAATGGAATGAAACTAAAGATCAACAACTGAAAGAAATTTGGGAAATTTACAAATATGTCAACACACTTTAAATATACAGTAAAGCTAGAAATCAAAATAAAGCATAATTTGGGATGAATGAAAATAAAAACACAATGTATCCAAAATGTATGGCATACTGTTAAAGCAGCGCATAGAAGGGAAATGCACAGTTGCAAATGCGTACATTTGAAAAAAGAGGGCCAGGCATGGTGGCTCACGCCTGTAATCCCAGCACTTTGGGAGACTGAGGTGGGTGAATCACCTATGGTCAGGAGCTCGAGACCAACCTGACCAATATGAAGAAACTCCATCTTTATTAAAAATACAAAATTAGCTGGGCGTGGTGGCACATGCCTGTAATCCCAGCTACTTGAGAGGCTGAGGCAGGAAAATCACTTGAACCGGGAGGCGGAGGTTTCAGTGAACCAAGATCGCACCATTGCACTCTAGCCTGGGCAATAAGAGTGAAACTCAGTCTAAAAAAAAAAAAAAAGAAAAGAAAGATCAATAACCTAACGTTCAACCTGAAGACATGGGGAAAAGAAAAGTAAACTAAACCCAAAGCAAGCAGAAGGAAGGAAATAATAAAGAGCAGAAATTAATAAAATACAAAAGAGAAATGAAGTAGTGAAATAAACAGAATAAAAAGGTTGGTTCTTTGAAAGAGGAACAAAATTGACAAGCTTTATCTAGATTCACCAAGAAAAAAGAGAGAAGACTCAAATTACTAAAATCAGAAATGAATGAGGGGATTTCCAATAAACCTCACAGAAATAAAAAGGATTATAAAGCAATACTATGAATAACTGAATGCTAAAAAAATCAGATACCTAGAATAAATGGACAAATTCCTAGAAATACACAAACTACAAAGGCTGACTCAATAAGAAATAAAAAATCTGAGTAGACCTAGAGTAACTAAAAGGATTAAATAAGTAATCGGAAAACTTCCTAAAGAAAATCTGAGCCCCAGATGGCTTCACTAGTGAAGTCTACCAAATGTTTAAAGAAGAATTAAAAATAGGACAGGAGGAAACACATTTTAACTCATTCTGTGAGGCCAGTATTATCTTGATATCCAAACTAGGTAAATATAACACAAGAAAGAAAACTATAGTATCTTTTATGAGTACAGATGTGAAAATCTTTAATAAAATAGCAGCAAACCAAACCCAGCAGTATATAAAAGCATTATATGTTATGACCAGATAGGATTTATCTCCAGAATGCCATGGTGCTTCAACAAACAAAATCAATCGATGCTATATACTACACTAATATAATGAAGAAAAAGAACCCTATATGATCACCTCAATTGACTCATGAAAAGCACTTGACAAAAATCACACCGTTTCATGATGAAAAATACTCAACAAACTGGGGATTGAAAGGAATGTTCTCACCCTGACAAAGGGCATCTGTGAAAAATCCACACTTGACATCATACTTAACAGTGAAAGACTGAAACAAAACACTGCACTGGAAGTTCTATTTGGGGCAATTAGGCAAGAAAATAAAAGGCGTCCACAGTGGAAAGAAAACTGTAAACTATCTATATTTGCAGACTACATAAATTGTAAATGTAAACTATCTGTATTTGCTGCTGACATAGAGAAAACCTAAAGAATCCGTATTACAGCTAATGAGTGAGTTCGGCAAATATGTAGGATATAATACCAAAATTTACAAATCAATTGCATTATGCATTAGCAATGAATGGCCCAAAAATAAAATCAAGAAAATAATTCTATTTATTATAAAATCAAAAGGAATAAAATACTTAGGAATAATTTTAACAAAAGAAGTGTAGGACTTGTTCATTGAAAACTACAAAATGTTGTTAAATACAAAAGTCCTAAATAAATGTAAAAACATTCATGTTCATGGATTGAAATACTTAAAATTGTTAAGATGGAAATACCAAATTGATTACAGTTTCAGTGTAATCTCTGTTTTTTTTTTTTTTTTTTTTTTTTTTTTCAGAAATTGGCAGGCAGATCCTGAAATCTGTACAAAAAGGCCAAGATTTAGAATAGGCAAAATAATCTGGATAAAGAATAAATTTGGTGGGTTTACACTTTCCTATTTTTAAACTTGCTACAAAACTACAGTAATCAAGACATAGTACTGAAATAAGGATAAACATGTAGAACAATGAAATAGAATTGTGTGTTTAGAAATAAACCCTGTTTTGAGACAGAGTTTCACCCTCTGTCTCAAAATTTGGATGCCTACCTCACACCGTGTTGTTTCCCAGGCTGGAGTGTAATGGTGTGATCTCAGCTCACTGCAACATCCACCTCCTGGGTTCAAGCAATTCTCCTGCCTCAGCCTCCAGGGTAGCTGGGATTATAGGTGCCCACCATCACACCCATCTGATTTTTTTGTATTTTTAGTGGATACAGGGTTTATTATCTTGGCTAGGCTAGTCTCAAACTCTGGACCTCAGGTGATCTGCTCACCTCAGCCTCCCAAAGTGCTGAGATTACTGGCGTAAGCCACTGCACCTGGCCAGCCAATAGACTTTTGATAGGGGTGTGAAGACCACTCAATGAGGGAAAGTAGTCTTTTCTACAAATGGGTGGAACAACTGAATATCCAAAGGTAAAAGAATAAATTTGGATCCCTACCTCACACCATGTTAAGACATTAACTCAGAATGGGTTTTAAAAATGGATAGTGTAGTGCTTGCTACTCTGGAGGCTAAGTTGGGAAAATCATTTGAGCCCAAGAGTTCGAGGTTACAGTGAGCTATAATTGCGCTGCTATGCTATAGCCTGGGCAATAGAGCAAGACCCTGTATCTTGAAAGAAACAACAAAACACATATAAAAAAACTGCTAAATTTAAAAAGAGCCCAAAGTGGCTGGGCACAATGGCTCATGCCTGTAATCCTAGCACTTTGGAAGGCCAAGGTGGGTGGATTGCCTGAACTCAGGAGTTTGAGACCAGCCTGGGCAACCTGGTTAAATCCCATCTCTACTAAAATACAGCAAATTGGTCAGGCGTGGCCACGTGCGCCTGTAGTCCCAGCTACTCAGGAGGCTGAGGTAGGAGAATCACTTGAACCCAGGAAGTAGAGGTTGCAATTAGCTGAGATCATGCCACTGCACCCTAGCCTGGGAGACAGAGCGAGACTCCGTCTCCAAACAAACAAACAAAAGAGCCCAATGTATAAGACTCTTAAATGAAAAAATGTGTGTAAATCATCATTCAGGCATTGATTTCCTAGATATGATCCCAAATGCCTAAGTAAACAAAGATAAAAACAGACAAATTGGATTTCATCAGCATCACAGACTTTTGTGCATTAAAGGATGCTGTCAAGAGACTGTCCTAAAGAAAAGAAAACCCACAGAATGAAATAAAATATTTGTAAACCATGTATCTGATAAGCAACTAGTATTTAGAATATGTGAATGAAGATCTCTGACAACTCAATGGTTAAAAAAAAAAAAAAACAGTAAAAAGGTGAGCAAATTATTTGAACAGTTGTTTCTCCAAAGAAGACATACAAATGACAAACAGGTATTTGAAAAGGTGTTCAACATCATCATCAGAGAAATGCAAATCAAAACTACAATGAGATATCATTTCAGACACACTAGAATGGCCATAATAATAATTTTTAAGGGAAATAAGTATTGGCAAGGATGTGGAAAAATTGGAACTCTAATAAATTGCTGGTCGGAATATAAAATGGTGAAAAACAGTTTGCTAGTTCCTAAAAAAGTTAAACATATCGTTGTCATATAACCCAGCAATTCAATTCCTAGGGTATAGCCAAGAAAATGAAAATGTATGTTCACACAAAAGCTTATATTTTAATGTTCATAGCAGCATTATTCATAATAGCCAAAAATCAGAAACAATTCAATTGTCCGCTAACAGATGAATGAATAAATTGTGGTATATCCATACAAAGAAATAATCATCCACACAAAGGAATGAATGACTGACACATGCAGCAACGTAGACGAACCTTGAAAACACTATGCTAAGTGAAAGAAGTCAGACAAAAAAGGCTACATGTTGTAGCCTTTTACTCCATTTTTATGACATGTGCAGAATGGGCAAAACTATAAAGAAAGTAGATTAGAGTCAGGTTTGGGGCTGAGGGGAGGGAGGCTGGGCAATGGCTCCCCATGAGTATGGGATCTGCATTTGGGTGATGAAAACATCCTGGAATTACATAGTGCTTTTGGTTGCACACCTTGTAAAAATGATATACTGAGAAACACTTGAATTGTACACTTTAATTAATTTTTTTTTTGAGATGGAATTTTTCTCTTGTTGCTCAGGCTGAAGTGAAGTGGCATGATCTCGGCTCACTGCAACCTCCACCTCCTGGGTTCAAGCAATTCTCCTGCCTCAGCCTCCCAAGTAGCTGGGATTACAGGTGTGTACCACCACACCCAGATAAATTTTGTATTTTTAGTAGAGACAGAGTTAATAAGGTAGTATAAGTCTTGCAACTCTTTGTTCTTCTTTGTCAGATTTGATTTGGCTATTCTAGTTTTGTTGCCTTTCCATATAAATTTTGGGATCAATTTGTTGATTTCTGTAGAATAGCCTACAGGGGATTTTGATAGAGATTACATTGAATGCATAAATTAATTTGGAGTGAGACGTCATCTTAAAAAATACTGAGCTTTCCAACTGATGACCATGGCATATGTCTCCATTTATTTAGGTCTTCTTATTACAGTAATGTTTTGTAATTTTCAGTGTACATGTCTTCTACTTTTTGAATTTGTTCTTATTTGTTTTTATGGTATTTAAAAAATTGTTTTCTTAATTTCATCCTCATATTATTTGATGTGATATAGAGACAAATAAATTTATTTTTGTATATTGATTCTGTGACCTCGCTAAGCTGAGTTAGTAGTTCTACTAGATGTTTTGTAGATGCTTAGGATTTCTACATACAAGATCATGTTGTCTGCAAGTTTCACAGTTTTACTCCTTCATTTCCTACTTATAACTTTTAACTTCTTTTTCTTGCCTTACTGCACTGGCTAGATCTTCAGTCTAAGACTAAATAGAAGTGGTGAGAGTAGAAACACCAATCCTTATGGAAAAAGCAGTCAGTCTTTCATCATTAAGTGTGTCAGTTGTAGGTTTTCTATAGATGCTACTTATCAGTTTGAAGAGCAATAATATGCTTAAGAAGAGCAATAATATGCTTAAAACGTTTATACAGGCAAATGCATGGATCCTTTACTTCGTGATTTCTTGTAGAGATTTTAGACTTATGATATTTTCCTCCTTCCAGTAATTTCATCTTACTGACATTGGTTGTCTTTTCTATTTTTCTTGATTAAAATGTTTATTATTTGATTTGTGTAACAGAATTTGCAAAGCACGAGCTTTGGAATCAGACTGGGTTTGAGTCCTTCACTTTCACTTTCAAGTAGCTAGGCCCACAGGCGCACACCACTATGCCTGGCTAATAGCTGTGTGACCACGTACCATTTTCTCACATGTAAAATGGTATAATCATAACATTCTCTTCATTGGGTAGCTGAAGACTGAAAGGGATCACATGTCATCTTATGATGTGAGAGGCAGGGTCATATCGCCAGCTGCCCACTCCAGTGGAGGAGCAGTCACTAGAACCCACTTTGAGAAAGGGGCATGACCTGTTTTCTAAGAATCAGATGTAGGGATAGAAAGGGAGTAGCTGAAGAATCAATTTTCATCCTTAAAATACGTATAAGAAAGTTACTGAATTGTATATTTAGCTTTTATTCAACTTTTTCTACTAAGATTTAAAAAATAATTTTCAGATGATTCACCTTCTTTTTCATGGTAGAAAAATCAGGTTTTCTTCAAATAATTATTTAGTATACTTTTTCTTCTTGTTGGCTGGAAATTGTAGAATAATGTTGAATCATAATGTTTTTTGGTTTTTTTAATTCTGATTTTCATGGAATATTGCTTACTAATAGGAAATACATTTTTATTTTATTTTATTTTATTTTTTGAGACCGTCTCACTCTGTTGCCCAGGCTGGAGTGCAATGGCACAATCTTGGCTCACTGCAAGCTCCGCCTCCCGGGCTGAAGTGATTCTCCTGTCTCAGCCTTCCAAGTAGCTGGGACTACAGGCATGTGCCACCAAGCCAGCTAATTTTTGTATTTTTAGTAAAGACAGGGTTTTACCCTGTTGGCCAGGCTGGTCTTGAATCCCTGACTTCAGGTGATCTGCCTGCCTTGGCCTCCCAAAGTGCTGGGATTACAGGCATGAGCCACCATGCCCGGCCATTTTATTTTGATACTATGCTAAAACTCTCACTGGGTACAGTGGCTCATGCCTATAATCCCAGCACTTGGAGAGGCGGAAAGTGGGAGGACTGCTTTAGCTGAGGAGTTTGGGACTATCCTGGGTAACATAGTGAGACCATATCTCTACAAAAAATAAAAAATTAGCTGGGAGTGTTGGTACTCGCCTGTAGTCCCAGCTATTCAGGAGGCTGAGGTGGGAGGATCGCTTGAGCCCGGGAGTTTGAGGCTGCAGTGAGCTGTGACTGCACCACGGCACTCCGGCCTGGACAACAGAGGGAGAAACCCTGTGTCAAAAATAAATAAATAAATAAAATAAAGCTATCTTTTGGCATTTATAAATTTATTTCTTATTTTACCTTTTGATGTATATGATACATTTAATATTTATCTTTCACACTAGTGAATACATTCTGTGAGGATGGAGATCCAGTATGTGCCATTTTATAATGCTCAAAAATATTATTGAAATCATGATGCATTACAGTAATAAATTTCCCAGCATTAAACCACTCTTCAATTTCTAAAATATATTCTATTTAGCCTGCTCTTTTATATATGGTTAAAATATTTTTATAATATTTTACTTATGATTTTATACCTATATTCATAAAAAGATTATAGCTTCATGTCTTTTTAAAGGTTTTTACCTTTTGTTATTTGAATTGTTCTTGTTTCATAAAATGAACTCAATAATTGTCTTTGTTTTTCCTATGTTTTAGTACAGCCTGAACAGCCTATGAATGATGTATTACCACAGAATTTAACGGCATTTACTTGTAAAGCCACTTAAGACTAAAATCATGGTTCTCAAATCTAATCGCATATTAAAATCACCTGGAGAGCTTTAAAAACTCTCAAGGTACAGGCCACATTCCTGATGAAAGAATGCAGAATCTCTGATGTAAGGATTTTTAAATGCAAAATACAATGAAAGGCTTTATAAAGTTTGTGCTAGACCTAATCTTTTCTGGTTTTGTCTGTAATTGATCCAATAGTAAATATTGATTCATCTGTAATCTTTCTGACACCAACTAACTAATGGTGTCCATAGCAATCGCCCTACAAGCCAGTTTCTCTGCCTTTATCTTGCTTTAATTAATTAACCAAACTAATAAGGCAAAGCACATAATATAATAACTATTTTAAAATAAAATAAACTTCGGAACGTTAAGTGGCAAAGCCTCTTGACCCCCCTCACTTTGGCACTTCAATCAATAATAGTCTGAAGACCAAACAATAAAACAATGGTTAACATAGAAAAAAAGAAATACGAGTTCATTAACTAACCAGGAGATCTTATTTCCAAAGAGTAAATCTGATTACATTGTTCCTGTTTAAAACTCTTCAATGGCTTCCTTATGCCTACAGGAAAAAAAAAATCCAAATTCCTCTGTGTGGCATAAGCGGTTCTTTGTGTGACACAAGTTCTGGCCCCTCATCACCTCTCCAGTCGTGTTTCTCAAAAGGCCTCTCTTGCTGCCTGTGCTCCGTCATGCAAAATGTTCTGTGAGTCTCCAAATGCTCTGGCATTTCTCTTCCTTTTTGTGCCCATGCCTGTGCCCAAGTTATTTGTTTGCTCTGAAAGATCCATCTTTCAGAACCTTCTTTTCCCTTCCTCCCTCCCTCCAACCCTGCTGACCAACTTATCTTTTAAAGTCTGATTCAGTTTCAGGGCTGTCTCCTCCGAGAACTTCCTTCCTGACTGCTTCTCGAGTTCCCCTGTAAAACACTGACTGCTGGAAGAGCAGTGATGTTTGTAAATCATTTTATTCATGCTGCCTAGAACAAGGCCACAGTTGTGTTTAATGAAGGTTTATCAAATGAACGAAGGCTGGTCACCATTAGTCTTAACCCCTTATATCTGAAACATGTGAAATACACAAAGTAAAATAGAATTTCTGATAGGGGCTGATATCAGAAGCTGTAGGAGATCTTTCCACTGAACCTAAGGTCTTACCTATTAAATCTCTACTGTTGCCAGTCTGCGCCCCTTGAAAATCCAGAGGTGCAGACTGGCAACAGTGGAGGAATTGGGAGGCTGATGAAGCTGGTGGCCACCCTCCCATCAGCGTGCTGTATTGGTGATTCCCGTGCTTACTCCTTTCCTCAAATGTGGTCATAAGAAGTCAGGAAAATCAATATGCTTTTATTAGGAAAAAAGGAGGAAAGTCTGCTTTGGTTGGTTGTTACATTTTTGATGAGGTGAAAATTTAAACCAAACCATGACCATAAGGACTATAATTGTTCTTTCCTGTTAATAACCACAGTTAGCCAATTGGATTGTGAGTGCGTGGCATGCTTGTATTGTGTATGTGAGTAGGGAATGCACCTGGGTTAAAGTTCACATGTGCTTAAGAGCTTAGACATGCCCATAATTTTCAAGACAGCTTCATGTCCTGATGTGGCCAAAGCCGTGTAATAAGCCCGAGCTGTAATTCCTCCGCACAAATTCACATCCTGGAGTGCTCACTTCATCCTGTTGTCTGTGTGCTCTGTGGCTGCACACCTGCCTGAGAACAGAATTAACGATGAGAAAACGTGCCTGCTTCTCTGCATAAAAGATGATGTCTGAGTAGAAGATCGCCAAGGGAGGATTAAGAGCAAGAATGCAAGAATGAGATCAGGAATCCGCGCGTGAGATGATGAGCTTGTGAGCTGATGTTGATTCTGTGCAGTTCCCAGTGACTTATTCACAGGCAAGATTTTCTTGCTCTTCATTCAGCCTTCAATGTTTTAAGCAAAGATTTTTAAGAAGATCAAGATCTAACAGGAAACAGGGAGCTGCAGTGAACCTTGGGCGGTCAGTTCGAATCTGAATAAATATTTGTCAGATTGGAGAAGGACTGAAAGCATTAAGTTACTTGGAGATTTCTCTCTCTCTCTCTCTCTCTCTCTCTCTCTCTCTCTTTGTTTTTTTTGGCATGAAGAATGACTGGGACAGGTAAGGGATAGGAATTCTTCTGGATCACTCCCTCCCACGACGGTCTCTCCTTTGAATTTGCACTTTGGAGTTTGACACAGATTAGTGCTTCCTAGTCCTCTAACTGTATCAATTGCCCAGTTTCCCCTCTCCAATAAGATTGGGATATCTTTGCGTGTAATAAAAATAATAAAAAAATAATAAAAATAATAAAAATAATCATTTTTTTGTAGCCCAGCAAGTTCCAGGCGCATTAGAAACTGACACACAAGTGTTACTTGCTTAATTTATTACAAATGCTTTAAAAATGAGATAGAGTATCATTTAAAAATAAAAACAAACTGTGAAGAGCTTCTCTCTTCCTGTTAGTGGAGACTTTCTACATTTTTTTTAAGGAGTGGGGAGACGGTGGACATGCTGAGTTTTCAATTGAATATTTTGCAGCTTAGAACTTTGGAGGAGAGGAAAAAAGAAAACGCAAAGGCAAACAAAGCTGGTATTTTTCAAGTGCTCATTTAATTTCAAAACCACAGTGTCTTTCATTGATTTTTACCTTTAAAAAGAGAGCAATGACCCTCTGCTCAAAATTGCATCCAGAAATTAAATTGTGAATTAAAGCTCTGTTCCACGCATACGATTGAGACGTCCTCTGTTTGCGCACGCGCTGAACAGCCTGGGGTATGCGCTTGGGGTGCCGCCAATGGAGCAGATACATGGCTGATGAAAATCCTCCATCATTTCAAATCAGAGGTGCCGTATTCCTGCAGACTTCTGTTTTGAACATCTCATTTGAGTTTATATTGGAACGAGCTGTCTTCAACACTCAGGCCTGGCCCCAGGCACAACGGGGCAGATGGGATAGACCTCTCTCATTCCATGCCTGCATTTGCTGGAATTCTAGCATTTCATCACAAGTTTGCTGGTGGGAGCCTCGCCACTGACAGGATTAAATTCACTGAGTTGTGCTTCAGTACCAGCTCCTAGCGCCTTCAATTTGTGCAAAAACTCTCATGGAGGATAATGTTTATCATTTTTTCACTTAAAGCCATATATATAAGTCATTATATAGAGCGATTCTTTTTAGATTCAGTTTCTGAGAAAAACAATTAGAAAGTCACATGATCCTCCCATCTGCTAATGATATGATGCACACTGCTCTTGTCTCTAGTCTTGCCGTGGCCTCCAGGAAGCTCAGAGCCACGTTTTATACTCAATTATGGAAATAAGATGACAGGCTAGTACTGCCGTGCTTGTGGTACTCTTTTCTGTTGATCCTTAGTTTCCATTTCCATTCTTCTTTTATTAAGCCTATCACGTGTTTTTTGTTGCAAGCTGTATCATTTTGGAGAAAGTCCAGGCTTATATAAATGATAAAGCATAACCATCTTTTATTTCCCAACTAAGTGGTTTTTGTTTTAGGGTGTATGCTCTTAGAAGACTTTAAACAGATGAGAATCGAATATTTTGCTTCTTAATGGAGTTAACCATGGTTATATCATCCACACTGATACAGAGGCCTGATAAAACATCAGGATTGCGTTTGATAACCAGGTTTCTCTTACACATTCTCAGCGTCTTTCAGTCTCTTAAGTTTTTAGTCCTCTTTATTTACTATATTAATCTTGAAAGGTACACGACGTTCTTATCTAAAATTAATATTTTAATATTTATTTAAAATTTTATTTTATATATTATAAAAGAATTTATTTAAATTTACAAAGACAACAGCAACTAAGTTAGAATGGCCATGACTGAATAGAGCAAAACTGTAATAAAATAAATTAAATAATGGAATATATCCGTGAAATGTTAAGAAAGGCATTAGCCCAAATCATCAGGACTGAGACTCTGTCTTGGGTGTGCTTTAAGGCCTCTAGCATGAAGCTGATGGCTGACTAGTCATCTCAGAAGGCAGCGCTTGTCCCGTAGGAGCTTAGAGTTGAAGTGGACTAGGCAACCCCTAGCCTTAAGCAGATGCTGAAATTCAGCACTTACACACAGGACTGATGTTGTAACTCCAGCACAGACTCCTCAGGTTCCTCTGATGCTACTTTTCTCAGGGTCACTCATATCCGTCTTCTTTCATGATCCGGTCCTAATAATCACATAAGTTGGATCCTTTATCAGACAATCAACAGAAGCAGACTTTGTCAATTACTGGTGGAGGGAGTGTGGTGAAGCTATCCATAAAAACAAGGGTGACCTGGCAGGCTTCAGAAGCCTTCTCGGGGTGATCCCAGGGGGCAGGGGACATCCACCCTCACTCAGGACACCCCTGGGCACTCTGCACATGGCCCACACAGCTGCAGCTAGTTAAGCCCTTCTGGGCACCATGTGTTTCTGTGACCTGCCCTTCCTGTGTCTTGTACTCATCATTTTTTCCCATCACATCACATGTTCCTGCAGTTTAGGGACAATGCTGACTTTTTGTCTGCCATCCTCCACAGCACACAGTGGGGCTCCTGCCACCCTGGGCCTTCTTGTGTCCCAGCTGAGCTCTGGACGGCCCTACTCTCCCGCCGGATCCTCCTGGGTCATGGAAGGGAAGGATTCTTTTTTTTTTTTTCTTTTTTTTAATTGAGACGGAGTTTCACTCTTGTTACCCAGGCTGGAGTGCAATGGCGCGATCTCTGCTCACCGCAACCTCCGCCTCCTGGGTTCAGGCAATTCTCCTGCCTCAGCCTCCTGAGTAGCTGGGATTACAGGCACGTGCCACCATGCCCAGCTAATTTTTTGTATTTTTAGTAGAGACGGGGTTTCACCGTGTTGACCAGGATGGTCTCGATCTGTTGACCTCGTGATCCACCCGCCTCGGCCTCCCAAAGTGCTGGGATTACAGGCTTGAGCCACCGCGCCCGGCCGGGAAGGATTCTTTGGAGAAATATTCAACTTCCTTACCTACCACCTGTGCGCCTTGGGCAACAGGAGTTCTCAAGGGCCATGGCCTTCATTTTCTCAGCTACAAAATGAAGGGACTGTAACAGCCTCCTGTTTTGAAGAATCCCACTTGAGTTCATATATATCACATATACACACACACATATACGTATATACACAGACATATATATATGTGTGTATATATATCAGATTATTTGTGTGTGTGTGTTTTTTTCCTCCAAACCATGTTTTCAGTAGCAGCTTTAAGGGGGGAGATCTTGTGGTTTTTTTGAGATGAAGTTTCGCTCTTGTTGCCCATGCTGGAGTGTAACGGCAGGGTCTCGGCTCACTGCAGCCTCCGCCTCCTGGGTTCAAGCAATTCTCCCGCCTCAGCCTCCTGAGTAGCTGGGATTACAGGCATGCGCTCCCATGTCCGGCTAATTTTGTATTTTGAGTAGAGATGGGGTGTTTCCATTTTGGTCAGGCTGGTCTCGAACTCGTGACCTCAGGTGATCCGCCCGCTTCGGCCTCCTAAAGTACAGGGATTACAGGCAGGAGCCCCCGCGCCCGGCCAGCAAATCTATGTTTAAAGAATGATGTGGTTGCGCCCTCCAGTGGTTGAGCGTGAAGTCAGCAGGCGGTTTGGGTGGCAGCAGGGCTCGTAGGAAAGCGCAGGCCCGGCTAAACCGCCCAAGGACGAAGGTGGGTCTCGAGATCCTGAATCCGCTATTCCGGAAAGCACCGAATCGCCGTGTAGACCGGTCGCCAAGTATAACTGACAGCCCCAAGGCGTCACCAGCCTGGGCATCCCAGCCCCGGTGCTTCGAGTCCCACTTCCGCTGGGCTAGCGGGAAAGGCACGGCTTCGGGGCCACTTCCAGGCCCTCAACACGCGGCCAGTGCTGGGAATCCTGGCGGCCGCGGCTCTTCGTCTCCGGTGAACCCAGCACTCGGAGAAGCCGCAGAGGCCCGGCCGCTGCTGCCCACCCCGGCACCCGCCGGCCCGCCCCTCCCAGCTCGGCTGCAGGGCTGGGGCGCCTGCAGGGGGCAGCCGGCAGCCCGCTCCCCGGGGAAGCCGCAGACGGAGCTGCGCCGCCCCGCGGAGTGGGTGGCGGGACACCCGCGCACGCTGCCGGCTTTTGCTCGCTCCCCCGCGGGGCCCGATGGATCGCCGGGTTCGCTGCAGACGGACCTGGAACAACCAACGCGAACTCCCAGCCGCCGGTGAATTCCAGGGCCCCCGCTCACGTGCGGGGCGTTCCCGCCTATTTCCAGCGTCTGGGTGCAACAGAACGAGTGAAGAACTGACTGTGAAGGCGGAGGGATTTTCCAAGTTACACAATGAAAAGTAAACGGCAGCCGGGCGCGGTGGCTCACGCCTGTAATCCCAGCACTTTGGGAGGCCGAGGCGGGTGGATCACGAGGTCAAGAGATCGAGACCATCCTGGTCAACATGGTGAAACCCCGTCTCTACTAAAACTACAAAAAATTAGCTGGGCATGGTGGCGCGTGCCTGTAATCCCAGCTACTCAGGAGGCTGAGGCAGGAGAATTGCCTGAACCCAGGAGGCGGAGGTTGCGGTGAGCCGAGATCGCGCCATTGCACTCCAGCCTGGGTAACAAGAGCGAGACTCCGTCTCAAAAAAAAAAAAAAAAAAAAAAAAAAAAAAAAAAAAAAAAAAAAAA
>NW_022437054.1:2371156-2571597 GCF_009761245.1 Sapajus apella
AAAAAAAAAAAAAAAAAAAAAAAAAAAAAAAAAAAAAAAAAGTAAAGTAAACGGCAGATGAAAAATGGGAGCTTTGGTTTCTAATCAAAGTCTAGACAACTTCCTCAGGAGCGATTCCGCAGACGCAGCCCAGGCGGCAGAATGGCAGCGTAGCCAGCGTTTAGGGTCCCCTGAGGGCTGTGCTTGCAGGGGGAGAAAGGGTTAAAGACCCTCGGGCCCTTAGCATCACCACGAACGTTTACTGAGCACTTACTTAATAAAGAGCATGGCGATCGATGCTGGGGATATTCAGAGGAATGAATAGGGCAATCTAATTTTCCAGGTCTACGTTCACTGGAGGGGTTCCCTGCTGCAGGAACTCGATACTGCGCCCTGGCCGTTGGTTCTGAAACACGCCGTAAATTTCAGATACGTTTTCTGCCTCCAAGAGATTTATATGCTAGCAAAAAAAAAAAAATAAAAAAAAAAAAAAAAAGATATATATATATATAGAGAGAGAGATAAATAATAGCCAAGATATTTAAAAATAATTTTTAGTTGGGGTGAAAATACACATAACAACATTTACTGTCTTGGTCATTTCTATGTGTCCAGTTCAGCAGTGTTAGAACATCCATGCCATTGTGCAGCCACACTCCAGAACACTTTTCATCTTATAAAACTGTAGCTTCACAGTCATTAAATGACATTTTTCCATTCCCCTTCCCCTAGCTCCTGAAAACCACCACTCTGCAGATGCTCCTTGACTTATGATGGGGTTAGGTCCAGATAAATCCATGAAAGTTGAAACTAGTTGAAAATGCATTCCATGCCCCTAACCTACTGAACATCAGAGCTTAGCCCAGCCTACCTCAGACGTGCTCAGAACACTTACATTACCCTACAGTTGGGAAAAATCACCTAATACAAGCTTATTTTGTAATAAAGTACAGAATATCTCATGTAATGTATTAAATACTGTACTGAAAGTGAAAAGCTATAATAGTAAGTGCTCAGTAAATGCTCAGAATGGTTCTATGTTGTATTACTCTGTTCTCAAGCTGCTAATACAGACATATGGGAGACTGGGTAATTATTATAAAGAGGTTTAATTGACTCAGATCCAGATGGCTGTGGAGGCCTCACAATCATGGCAGGAGGCAAAGGAGGAGCAAAGTCACGTTTTACATGGTGGCAGGCAAGACAGAGCTTGTACAGGGGAACTCCCATTTATAAAGCCATCAGATCTCATGAGACTTATTCACAACCATGAGAACAGTATGGGGGAAATTGCCCCATGATTCAGTTATCTCCACCCTCGACATGTAAAGATTATTACAATTCACGGTGAGATTTGGGTGGGGACACAGCCAAACTATATCATATGGGTACTCAAAGTACAGTTACTACTGAATGCATATTGATTTTTCACCACTGTAAAGTCAAAAAAACCATAAGTCAAACCATCTTAAGTTAGGAATGGTCTTTACTTTGTCTCTATGAATTCGACTATTTTAGGCACATCTTATTAGTGGGATCCTGCAATATTCGTCCTTTTCTGTCTGACTCATTTACTTTACCACAGTGCTCTCAAGGTTCACTCATGTTGTAACATGTGTCAGAAGTTCCTTTCTTTTTAAGGTGGAATAATATCCCATTGTCTATTTACAGCACATTTGTGTATCCATTCATCCATTGATGGACACCCGGGTTGCTTCCACCTTTTGGCCATTGTGAATAATGTGGCAGTGAACATGAGTGTGAAAGCAAACACTTTCAATATTTGTTAGAGTGTCTGCTTTCAGTTCTTCTGTGTATATATCCAGAAGACCCTATGGTATTCTATGTTTATTTTTTTGAGGAATCACTACACTGTTTTCCCTAGTGGCTGTATATTTTTGCATTCCTACCAACAGTGCACAAGGCTTCCCAAGACATCATTTTCAACTTAAAAAAAAAAGCAGTTTCAAGTTTACGCAAAAGCTTCACAAAGAGTACAAAGAAAAGTATTCCCTGGCCTGGTTGGCAGCATTTTACCACATTCACTCCACCAGCTTTTGTCTTTCTATACAGACATATTTGCTTTTGGATTCGATGCCCATCATCCCTAAATACTTTTGCGTGCACCTCTCTAAAGCTACGCCCTCTCCTATGTAACCACCACACAACCCTCCCAACCAGGACGTTGATATCAGTTCAGCATCATCTGGGCCTCAGACCCCATTCGCATTTCACTAACTGTCCCAAGAATGTATTTCCTTTTTTCCTTTTCGGTTCAAGATCAGAATCATGTGTGGCCCTGAGCTATCACATCTCATTGGTTTCCTTCCATCTGGAACAGTTTCTCAGTCTTTCCGTCTAGTTCATGTCTGTATTGGTTTGTTCTGGCGGCCATAGTGAAGCCTGGGTGACTTAAACAACAGAAATACATTGTCTCACAGTTCTGAAGAACAGAAGTCCAAGTTCAAGGTGTCAGCAGCGTTGGTTTCTTCTGAGGCCTCTCTCCTTGGCTTCCATGTGTCTTCATGTGGTCTTCCCTCTGCATGTGTCTGTGTCTTCATCTCCTCGTCTTATAAAATCACCAGTTATGTCAGATTAGGGCCCACATCAATGGCTTGATTTTAATTTTTTAAAATTTTAACTTAATTGCTCCTTTAAAGAAACTATCTCTGAATTATAGTTACATTTTGAGGCACTGAGGGTTGGACTTCAACATATAAATTTTGAGGGAGACATGATTCAGCCCATAACAGTGTTCTTTAGAGCCTTAAAAGGTACAAGCCTTTCAGAGTGTAAAATGACATACACCTGGGCCCCTCTGATGTTATCTTACGACTAGACTCAGTCCACACACGTCTTGGCAGGACTACATCAGAAATTACGCTGTATTCTTTTCAGGGCAGGCTATATCACCCTGAGCCACTTCTCTGACACCAACATTTTTCAAATGATCAAGCTGGTGTCTGCCAGATTTCATATCATGTCAATATCCTGTCAATATCCTGTTCTTTTGTCAAACCTTCACAGGCATCCTTAGCAGCCAGTTAGACTTTTCAGTTGAGAGACGGGAAGGAAAAGTGGAAAGAGAAGAAAAGGTGGAAAGAATAAAGTTTTTGTTTTGTTTTTTTTTTAAGTTAAAATAGCATTTTAAGGTTCTTAACTAGGAATGTTTAAAAGGGGAGACCAATAACTTCTATTTTTAGGTCCTTGTTTTTCTTGTGGCTTTGCCTAGGATGACTATGGTAATGCCTACATAAATCAAGAAAATGTGCTCTAAAAGAGGCATTTTAACTAAGCAAAATCTCATTAGTAATGATAATTCAGCAGATTGCTTTTTTTTTTTTTTGAGAGTTTTCAGTGGGTTAAGATTTCTTTAGGTATCATTTCTTTTCATTCTAACTGCAATTGGATGAGGTGGCATTATTCTAATTTCCGTCTTATAGGTGAGGAAACTGAAGTATACACATATTAAGCAACCTGTCGAGGGTCCTACAGTGAATAAGCCTCCTTGGAGTCTCTGAGTCCAAAGCCTGTGATTGCAATTATTACTTATATTGCTATCTGGGCACAATGCAGCCACTCACTCTCTGCAGTGCTAGAGATCTGAGATCTTACATGCCCCAAAGTTGAGTTCATTTCTAAATTTAGTGTCAAAATGATGAAGCAGTTTCCAAAACTGGAAAATGAGTTTCCATTCCCTGTTCTAATTTGAGTTTTTTTAATGTGTTTTCTTTTTTGTTTTTCAAGTTCCCTTTTTTTTTTTTTTTGAGAGGAAGTAATGCCTTGACTTTGCATTTCACTTAGCTAGTGCAAGAAGAGGACTGAATTCTTCTTGTGGAACAAGCTATGACCTGAACATGCAGTGTAAGAGTCAGCAGCAACAGTGCTAGTCAGAGAAAGAATTAGTTTCAGAAACACAAACCATGGCCTGGCCAGCAAGGAAGGGAGGGCCTGAGTGCAGACTTCAGCATCTCCACGCACCACAGGGCAAGATGTTGGACCAACCTGATTTTTACCTAAGACAGAGAGGAGAGCAAGTATCTCTTGGAACTGGCTAATCTGCCTAGCTAGGAGCCTTATATACTCTAAACAGCCAGGTGACGTTAGCATTCTACCTGCATTTTGTGACAGGAAAAGTGTGGTTCCCAGGTCAGTGCTGGAGCTCAGATGAGAACCCACATTCGTCTGGCTATCTCCAAATCTCATGTTCTTATTTACATCACACTGACTACTTTTTGGTGATCGATATCCCATTACGAATTGAGATTGTTTCCCAAATCCCCCAAAGCCATGTGCCATGCTCTCCTGTAATGTAGTCAGCACTTGGTGGGTGGGAATGAGGTGCCCAGGAGTGAAGATGCCACCATGGGGGGGGGGGGGGGAGGACCCTGGCTGCACTCACAGCTGTGTGACTTGGGTATGATCCTCAAGCCATGTGCTCACCATTGTGCTCATCACAAAACAGGGATTATAATATCTGACTCATAGAGTGAAGAGGATTAAACTTGATCTTTCATACTGTAACTGGGTTGTGGGATGGGACAGGGCTGAGCTCCCTCCCCCAAGGGATGTGCCCAAGGTTCTTGGGTTTTCACTCACCCAAGCATGGGGAGAGGGCTCTGACAGTGTGGTGAGCTCCTTCAAGGAAATATTGGACCTAAAGAGTTTTGCAGAGAGTGATTTATTAGGCAGAGAGAGAGAGAGGGAGAGAAGTAGAGAGAGCTCCCATGGTCTTGTGGGAGGGGATCCCAGAGAGGAAAATCCCTATAGGGAGAGAGGGAGAGACAGCTCCCACGTTACCATGGGAGGGGATCCAGAGATGGAGTCCGTATAGGTAAGGGAGTAGTGGGATTTTAACCCCAGAGTTACTCCCACCTCATTCAAGTTCTTGTCCAGTGAGAGGAGCTTTTCCAAACTTCCTCTGGGATCTTCAACTCTGATATTGGATTGGTTGCCACCCGCAATCAAAGCCTCCTCCCTTGGCGCTTTCATTGGGCTTTCTAAACAGAGGAAGCTCACCTGGGCTTTCTACCCAGCCTGCCTGCAGGAAAGTTAAAGAACTGTAAGTTCCCAGATGGGGATGTGGATGAAGGCCTGTCAGGCATGTCGCTGGGAAATTTCTGCCTTTGAAACCACGCCCCTTGTGGACTCGGTTTTCCTTGACACAATCCCTCAATACCACATGCTTAAGACAGGGTCTTGCAAATAGTAAGTGCTCAATAAAAGTCAGCAATTACTAATTTATATAACTAGCTGGTCTGGTTAGACTGCTGACTGAATTACTAATTTGGAATGCTGTTCCCTGAGGGTTACAGAGTAGCCCTATCCTATTCCATAGGTTAGAGGGACTTGAGTGAGTGTGTGTATGGCATACGCAGTCACTACATTTAGGATGATTGTAGCTTGGATGGTAGAGTCAAATACCCAAAGCCTGCGAAGCTGGAGTCATGTGCAGCTAGGCTGTGTATAGTTGCCTTAAAAAAATCCACCAACAACTCAGTGGCTTAAACTAGCTCTCATTATTGTCAGCTGATCTCAGCTCCAGGCTGGGGCACTTGAGCTGGGGCACCTGTGCTCCATGTGTCTCTTAGCCCCCTCTCAGGACGCAGTGGCCATCCCAGACAGCCGCCTCCCGGTGATAGTGGAAGCATCCCAAGTCTAGTCACGGAAACACTTTGCAGGCTTATGGTCTCATGACTCTTAACTTTCCATTGGCCAAAGCGAGTCACACGGCCATGGTGAAGGCTGGAGAATGATACCACCTTGCAGGGCGAGGGCCCTGTAAAGCCACTCAGGACAGAGTGCACCAAAGAATTGGTACCATTTGTGCAGTGTAAGATAGGGCGGATTCAAGCAGATGGATACATTGAAGTTTTTTTTTCTTGGGTCCAAATTTTATCCAAGAAGACAAACCTAAGCATCAGCAACCATAAGAAAGAAGTGGCTGACACTGTTTCCTAATAGGTAAGGAGACCGTGCAATTGTCATCCAAACTAGGACGTTCAGGAGTAAAACAAGAGCATCGTTAACAGTTCAGCCAGGACAACAAGCATATTAGAGACTGCCCTGGGCAAAGCGAGACCCACGATCACCTAATGTTTAGCTTTACATATTGCCGTGGACGTCAAAAAAGCTAACGTGCTCAGGCTGAATTACTGGGTGTATCATACTTGAGGATGAAGAAGACAGCTGTGCTCTGTTTTGTGCTGGGCTGGACCTGCCTTAAGTATTGTCTTCATATTCGAGCTTTCAAACTCCCTGCCCTGTTTAGAAGAGGTGAAGGTGGTGTGGAGTGTAGGAACTTTGTCAAATGACTCAATGCAAGGAACAGAGCATATTTAGTGAGAAATAGGAAATGCTTATGGGAGACTTATCTGTGGTTAAATATATGAAGGTCTGTTGTAAAAAAGAGGAATTAGACATGCTTGGTATTATTGCACAGGATAGACCTTAGACCAATTGTTCTAGGAAAAGAATATTGAAATCTGAATGAGAAAAATTATATCTTATTTCTACTTACCAGCTGTGTGACTGACTCAGCCATGCAACTTCTCTGAGCCTCAATTTCCTCATTTGGAAAGAAGCAATAATGTAAATAACTCAGTCTTGCTGTGAGGAGTAAATGAGATTGTGTCCGTATTACCTAGGGTTCTCCAGAGAAACAGAACTGATAGGATATATGTGCGTGAGTATACAAAGGAGGGGATTTGGCTCATGTAATTACGGAGGCCAAAAAGGCCCACCACCTCCCAGGTGCAAGCTGGAGAAGCAGGAAAACTGTGGTGTGAGTCAGTCTGTGCCTGATGGCCTGGGAGCCGGCGGAGCCAATGATGTAACTCTCGGTCTGACGCTGAAGGCCTGGGACCAGGGTGGGGCTGGGGGTTCTGCTAGTTTATGTCCCAGAGTCCAGAGGCTCAAGAGCCGGGAGCTCTGGTGTCCAGGGGCAGGAGAAGATGGATATTGCAGTTCAAGGATAAGAGGGGAAACTGAGAGAAAGAGGGAGAGTGGGGGGGGGGGGGGGGGGGGGAGGAGAGAGAGAGAGAGAGAGAGAGAGAGAGAGAGGCAGGGAGAGGGAGGGAAAGAGAGGGAGAGGACGACTCTCATTTCTCACTTCTCTGGCCTTTCTGTTCTATCTGGACCATCAACAGATTGGATTAATTGGATGATGCCCACCTACCTTGTTGAGAGCAGATAATTCTTTACTTGGTTTACTGATTCGAATCCTAATCTTTCCCAGAAACACCCTTACACACACACACACACACACACACACACACACACACACAGAAATAATATTTGACTGGGCATTCTTAGCCCAGTCAAGTTCACACATACATAAAATTCACCATCACCATGTGTGTGACTGCACCTTGCAAATTATCAAGTGGTGTCTAATTTTAGTATGATAGTATGGATCAGATTCCTTCCGATTTAAGAGAATGGTTTTTGAGAGTCGGGGTGGCTGCTGTGGGAGGTAATGGGGCCATCTAAGTTGCCTGGAGAACACTGGGAATCTCTGGAAACGATGTTGTGGAGAGGTTTCAAACAAGGTGTGTGTCCTCAATGATCACGAAGGTCAGTTTCAGCCCAGGCCGTCTGCAGTTCTGCCGAAGAGGAAGGATGGTTCTTATTGTGTAAAGAGAAAGCATCAGGCAGACGCTGATGTAATCTGCTGCCTAGGGTGGACGGATTCAGATTCAGGACACTGGAGTAAACAGTTTTAGAAAGGACTGTAATTCGATCATCCTGACAACCTTTAGTGCTGTTGGACATCATCAATCCTCCTCCTATCCTACGAAGGTCTCCCTTAGGGAGGTCAGAATCACACCCACTGAGCTGCCACTCTTCCTGAAGTGTTACCTTTATTTCCACGATCCATTCCGGGGAGCAAGTGAGAGAAGCAGGCTGGGCGGATACCGTGTGAATGAAACCACTGCAACCCACTTAACGGGGAGCAATCGCATCCCAGCCCTGGCTAGCTGTTGACCACTGACCATTTAAAACATGGGTTGTGTATTCTAAGACCTTCCAGTCGTCAAGGGAAGCCTGAAACCTAGATCGTAAGTGAAATCCTCCAAATTTAAACCTTGATAAAATCCATTATGTGTTTATTTATTAAATACCGGGTTGGCCAGAAATGTACAGGCCAAATAAAACACATCAGAGGCAGTAGCTCAACTAGGAGCGTGAGGGAGAATGGCCAAACCCCGGGGGACATGCTTGGAAAGTGGCCTTTTTAAGGCAATAGTTTTACTCACTGGTTTTGAGGATTATGAGCAACAACGGTAACAGCCAAAAAGACATTGGAGAATGCACCATGGAAGCTAGATATCGAGACAACTAAAGAAGTTCCTCAAAGAGTGACACTTTTCAAAAAATTTTAATTATTCCCCACCATTTGGTGGAAGAGGCCTCTTCTCTCAGCTTGTCCGTAAACATTTGTCACTAATATCTTAATGTGATTTCAGTTAATCTATTATTAGCTGAGTTTTTTCCACCAGAAACAGTAGGGCAGGCACTACACTCTGACTTGGCATAGACCAAATTCAACCGGGAGGGGAGAATAATCAGCTGATTGTACTAGAATACAGAGTTTAGCAGAGAATCCTGAGTCTGACGGAAGAGATGGCAAGTCTGACTGGGGCACAGTGGCAAGTGCTGGGCAGCTAGCCTCCTAAAGCCTTTGTGGCATCTGCCTATTCCTATGGTGTAAATGCTTCCCAACCATGGCTGATTTCAAGCTGCCTATGTGGTGTCACTGAAAGGAGGATTGGAAAGAAATGTGCACAGCTGCTTCCAGCATACCACTGGGCCCACCCCAGAGGACCCTGGACAGTGAGTAGAAAGCAGGAAGGCACAGGCACTGGTGTGAGTAGAAACCAGCCCCAATGCCACCTTCTCCCCGAGGCCTTGTCAGTGTCTGTTCGTTTGTTCTATCAGGTAACGGAAAGGGTACCTTTCCCTGATTCAAATATCACACACAAAATGTCATTGGGTGATGTAGCATCCTGACAGGCAGTTGTAGATGCCCATGAGTGATTAAAAGGATCAGGTAAAGGGATGAGGGAACCTCAGGCCTAAGAATGTGAGCTCCATGAGTGTCTCTTCCTATGAGGTGTCAAGTCTGTCCTTATGTGGCTTAGCCTACTGGGTGGGGACATGGAATAATGGGTCTGGGTGTGTGCAGCCTCTGGGCTCAGGTTCCAGCCCATAGCTCTCACTGTTGGACTCCTCGTCCAACTGAAAAATTACCTCCAAAATTGTTGAGGTTACATAATTGTCTTCTTAGTGGGCATGCGCCTCTTAACTGTAAGAAGGTTATGGATTAAATATAGAAATATTTAAGGGGATGAAATCCATCAACCTTCTGGTAATGATAGTGCCAAGAAATAAGCTGTGCATTTCTGGTGTTTCACGAATTCGCAATGTTTAAAGAAATTGGCACACTGGAGTAATAGATTATCGTTAACAATTATTGTCATGATTCTATTACAAATATGTTATTAAATAACTCATGTTGACTTGTTTTACACTGAAGTCTTGCCAAAGTGATAGACATTTAAGATATTTAAAAATCCTTACATTCATAACTTTATTACATTTGTAGGAGTTTCTTAAGTACTGAAGATTTTTGTTATCAAATTATAGCCCTTGAAAGTTGAGTATTTTACAGGTAAGTTTGAGCTATTTATGGCAATCTAATTAAGTTGTAAATGTTTTCTTAGTAGAGATGGCTAAAATTCACTAGAGTTGTACCATTTACCTTATGAAATAGTAAGCTTGTAAGTTGAATTAAATGCTAAAGGAAAGGTCAGATTTAAAAATTTGTATTTTAAATAAAATAAATATTAACTTTTTAGAAATAAACTTTGAGTAGTATGTCGCTGCCCAAAAGCCACTCTTGGGAATATCCCACAACCTTTCATTGACACCTGAGCCCCATGGGCAAAATCGTTTCCCCTCTCTGTGCCATTGACAGGTGCGCCAGGCGCACACAGGCCACAGTCACCGAGTCAGTCTGTGCGCTTCCCTTTCTCATGACACCTTGCACTCCTCTGCTTTCTATTTCTAGAACTCAGTGCAAGGTGTGGCACTGGTGGGAGGGACCTCAGAAAACTTTTGCTAAAGGAATAAAGAGTGGGGAGAAGGCTGAGGCAGGAGCAGGAAGCAGCCCTGGGCTGAAGGCAGGGCAGGCGTGTGGCAGGGAGGCTGGGGCTGGCCTTATCATGGTTTTCCTGGCCTGGCCTCTCACACAGCTTCTCTCTGGAGCTCTGTGTGACTCTGCACCTGTTTGTGTGTCATGGAGTTGGGCTCCATGCTGTTCTCCACATTGCAAATGCTCATTCACTGAGAGGTTATGCCAACACTTGCCTGGATGTCATCTGCAGGATTCACTGAATCACGTCACCCTCTGACCTGATGCAGCTGCTGCTGGGCCTTCAGAAGTCACCATATCCTTGACAAAGGGGCCCCCATGAATCAGCAACAGATTTCTTTATGGTTTCAGAGAGAGGAAGCCCAAGCATCAATTTTTGGCATGAATACGCCTTTGCAGAAATATAAGTAATGAGTGAAATCTAACATGGCTGACTCCGTCTTGCTCCCTACCTCACAGGCTAAATTTTTTTTTTCTTTTTTCTTATTTTAGTCCAGAGGCCAAGATAACCTGAGAGGAATTTAGTTCATAGTCACACTTTGAGGCAAGGAAAACGGATCTTCCTTCTTGCTCAGAGACTGAAGCTGCTGTGTTCATCAGACAAGGCTAGACTCACGGTGGGGGCCTGGACTCTGCTAAAGAATAGACACAGTTCAGTAACGGCCTGCCACTGCCTCACTTGACTTTCTATAGTGCCTACTGCCCTGGAGTCACGTAACTTGAGGCTGCAAGACATTTGTAATTTCCACAACTACTCCTACAGATGATATCACTATTGTGGAATTCAAAGAGCTGGTCTTTGAGGTATTTTTCAGATGTAGCGTTTTGGCAGACCAGAGATGCCACCTGGTCCTGAGGCCCCCTTCCAGGAACTATTCAGCTGCATGAAAACGGTTCTGACACCCTGATTTCATCCCCAACGCGACTAGTCATCGTTACCCATTTCTTAGACCCCTGCCTGCCAAAGTACCTTTGGAAGCCCTAGCCTCTGAACTGTTGGGAAGATGGATTTGAAAATTATCTTCCGTCCTCCTTACTTGGCTGGTCCAGAGACTAGAATCAAACCCAAGCTGTCAGCTCTGGAGCCATGCCTCATTGGGTGCAGTGCTCCCTGCTTCTCTGGGCTCTGGCATTTGATGATGGGGTGACCTTAGTGACTCCCCATCATGATGTCAGGAGCAGGTTCTAGCCCATCAGTGATGGGGAATCACTAAGTTGGGGAAGGGTGGGGATGTTTGTATGAATTGCCACTTGCTGTTCAATTTGGAGGCATTCTTTTTCTTGGTTGCTGCAGGGTGTTCCGCTAGGTTAGGATAGGCCTGGGGAGAAGGAAGGACACTTGTCTGGAATAAGCCAGAGAGGGGGACAAATTAAAAGTCCTGAGTGTGGCCAAATTTGGAGCACTCATGGTCCCTGTGTATGCATGTGCTCATGCACAGATTGACTCACAGTTGACCACTGCACTCACTTCCGTTTCATTATTGTTGTTACTGCTGTGGTAGTTAATTCTAAGTGTCAATTTGAGTGGGCTGAGGGATGCCCTGATAGCTGGAAGAGCATCATCTCTGGGTGTGCCTGTGAGGGTGCTTCTGGAGAGGGTAGCACAGGAACCAGCAGACTGAGTAAAGAAGATTCACTCCAACAAAGTGGGTGGGCATCATCCCATTCATGGAGGGCCTCGGTAGGATAAAAGGCCGAGGAAGGATGAATTCTCCTGTTTGAGTGCAGACATTTGTCTCCTGTCCTCAGATAGCAGAGCTTCCGGTTCTCAGGCCTTTGGACTCCAGGACTGATGCAGCAGCCCCCAGGTTCTCTGAACGTTGGCTTTGACCTGGGAACTCCACGGTCAGCTCCCCTGATTGCCAGGCCTTTGGACGTGGACTGGATCATACCACTGGCTTTCCTGGTCTCCAGCTTGCAGATGGCAGATGATGGAACTTCTCAGCCTCCATAGTCATGTGAGCCAATTCCCATAATACATCTGTCTATATTTCTATCTACCTAACTCCCATTGATTCTGATTCTCTGGAAACCTAATACGGCCACCATACAAAAAGGCTAGTTAGTGTCTAAATATATTGTACATATGTTATAGCAACGATAGCACAATGATTTTTAGAGACATAAAAAACCCCAATGTACTCCTGAATACACCACAGTTGACTCCTCCAAAAATCCTACTGTGCTTGGGGACTTGGGGATGGTATTCTGATTTTCAGATGGTGAGTAAACCTAAATCCCTGGCAAATTGCACCTTAGATAGATGAAGAATTACGGAGTACAAGGAACTTGCCAATCTGTCTGTGCTGCTGTTTAAGTAGAAACACAGAATTTTGATATTACTTATCAAATAGCTACATTTATCTCCATTTGTCAGGCACCTGATATGAACCACTCCTTGGCATCAGTATCATGTTCCCTGAAGCCATGACACTGTCACTGCTCTGGTGCAGGCGGGGAGCATGGGTCAGTGGGGATGCTAAGGAAGCCTAAGGGAGAGCACCGGCATAATTTTGGTGCAGATGGAGATCAAGAGTCTCCAGAGACCCATTTGTTTCAGTTGTTGGTCCAGGGGCTCCTGTGGGCCACAGGGAGTGACACTGGCAAAAGCCTGCAGGTGAGAGCACAAGGTAGAGTCCTGAAGAGGGCAAGTGAGAGAAAGAACTCAAGAGAGCCCACGGGGGTGTTCTTGGGTGGGAGTGCAAAGAGTGTGCTTAGAGGAGAGACTGGGAAAGTGCATGGAGTCAGAGCACATTGTATATGCACAGGGTTGGGACTTAACACGAGTGAAAAGAAAAATTCTCTGTCCATCCCTAAAGAGTCTGTAGATCTATTAGCAGGCAAACTTTCCTGGAGAAGTTTCTTACCCAGGACTAGGTGCCCACCTACACGCCCAACATACCCTAGGGCCCCTCTGCCATTTCCTTATCACCACAGAGAGTAACTTACATGCCTGGCTCCCTTATTGGACTGTACTTTTTTTGGGTGCAACGGTGCTTCTCTTTTCTCAGTAAACCCAAGACCTGGTACAGCTCCTGACATATGAAAGACTCCCTCAACATCTGGTGAATGCTGCTGTTGCAGGATTTTTTGTAGTTAGTGTTATTAAGAGTGTGTTGCTCGCACTGGGTGCCATGGCTCACACCTGTAATGCCAGCATTTTCAGAGGCCAAGATGGGCCAGATCATTTGAGGTCAGGAGTTTGAGACCAGCCTGGCCAACACGGTGAAACCCTGTCTCTACTAAAAAACACAAAAATTAGCTGGACATGGTGGTGCTTGCCTGTAGTCCCAGCTACTTGGGAAGCTGAGGCAGGACAATCACTTGAACCTGGGAGGTGGAGGTTGCCGTGAGCCAAGATGGCACCACTGCACTCCAGCCTGGGTGACAGTGCAAAACCCTGTCTCCACACACACACAAAAGGAGGGTCAGGCATGGTGGCTCATGCCTGTAATCCCAGCACTTTGGGAGGCTGAGGCAGGTAGATCACCTGAGGTCAGGAGTTTGAGACCGGCCTGGCCAACAGGGCGAAACCCCATCTCTACTAAAAATAATAAAAATTACTTGGGCATGGTGGCAGGCACCTGTAATCCCAGCAACTCAGGAGGCCGAGGTAGGAAAACTGCCTGAACCGAGGAGGCAAAGGTTGTAGTGAGCCGAGATCACACCATTGCATTCCAGCCTGGGCAACAAGAGCAAAACTCCATCTCAAAAAAAAAATGTCTTGCTTGCATTTAAAGATAATGCTACTGATCAGCCAGCCATGTGCTTTCCAACAAGTTCAATGCTGGGCAGGTATTAGTGCAGAGGGAGGAGATGGTGCATGGGTGAGACTTAGGCCCTCTGGGAGAAATGGATGCTCTTGGTCACGGTCTACCAGTGACAGTCTCTCAGGAGGGAAGAGTGTGTAAATCAGAGAGAAGGAAAATGAGTATTCTAAGGAAAACAGAGCTGGCAAGATATTGCACGTGACAAATGAGAAGGACCTAGACCAGTGCAGTGCGGAGAGGGCTTATTCTACACTGTTGAGTGGAGCCACGTGGTATTGTTCTGCAAGCTTGACAGGCATGAAATTGCTTCATCCTCCTCCCAGACCAGGAGGTGGGAACCTCCGATACATCCCCATTTCAGGTGCACTCAGGATTTAACTTATAAAGGGGAATGAGTGATCCATATGAGAGGCCAATACCATTGAAAGGGGTTTCATGACTGACAGCTGCCAAGCTGCATAGGGCCACCTGGGAAGTGCTAGGGTCCAGCAGGAGGCAAGAAAACATGACCCAGAGCCCTTGTAGTTTTTTTGTTTTGTTTGAGACAGTCTCACTCTGTCGTCCAGGCTGGAGTGCAGTGGCGGGATCTCGGCCCACTGCAACCTCTGCCTCTGGGTTCAAGTGATTCTCCTGTCTCAGCCTCTGAAGTAGCTGGGACTACTGGCGTGCACCATCATGCCTGGCTCATTTTTATATTTTTAGTAGAGACAGGTTTTCACCATGTTGGTCAAGCTGGTCTCGAACTTCTGATCTTGCAATCTGCCCCCCTTGGCCTCCCGAAGTGCTGGGATTACAGGTGTGAGCCACTGCCCCCGGCCTGCCCTTGTAGTTTTTGTGGGAAGGAACAGGTGAGGCAGGGGAGACAAGTTGGAGCACATTTGGGATTGCATGCTTTGAATGTTTCAGTGTGCTCTGGGTGTGGGGAGGTCTCTTGTTGTCTGGGGCCTGGTCCTGGGGTGATTTAGGATAGGGGAAATACTGGCTTGGTGCGTGAAAATGTGATAAAGGAGGTGGAGACATGGACTTTGGATTTGGATTGATTGGTTTGCATATGAAAGGCATGCACAGGGGCAAGTTGTTAGCTCTCCCTAGGAATTCGAAGGCCCCCAACATGTCAAAGCTCTATAAAATACAGGAAATAAAAAACATGATTAATACACTCCCCTTGACAGATGAGGGAATCCTGACACAGAGAGGGTAGTTAATTTGTGCAAGGTCACCCAGCTAAGGGATGAAGCTGGGCATTCAATCAAGGAATAGTCTCTCTGCATAATCACTGTGACAGCTGTTTCCAGATGAATGTGAATCTTTCTACAAGTGGTAAAGTTTAATAGTTCAGTTATTATGGCAAACAATTCTTTACAAACAAGTAAAATTTACTTAATGGCATAAAAGAGAATGGGAGGCTGTTTTCCAAATTTCACATGAAGTCATAATCTGCTCTTGCAAAACTTGAATAAGTACCATTCACTTTTGTGATCAAAGGAAAAGTGCTGTCATCATGCACCAGAATGCCTTCCAGAATTCAAGAGGGCACGTTTGCCTCCAGATGTCATTTCTGATTAATGAGGAGCAGGTGGCATGACAGGCGAGGTCAACACTCATCTCTCATGGGTGGTTTCAATTTATGCTGGCCTGCAGCAGAGAGATGGTCTTTGATAACCTTGCAAGGTTCACTTGGGACACAACATAATTTTTTCCAGTTTTGTGGATCCACAGTTTCCTCCTTGTTTATGCAAAAAGGGCCAGCAAGTTAATTGTTCAAAGTAACTTCTGCGTTTTTCAAGTTTGATGGACAAGCATAGTGCTACAAATATAGCTACAACCTGCTTAATCCATTTTTTGAAATCTTTCCTTAAGTGGAGATACATATTTAAATGAAAATGGTGAATGTACAAATAGTGTTTTTATGAAAAAAATCAAATGTCATTGTTTTCATGAATAAAAAAATTTCAAATATTTATTTGCTCTTATGTGAGGAAAAGGCAAAAATCCATAAATAAACCATTTGCTTACTGCATGTTGTGGTGTATTGATAACTAAGCACAATTAAGCACACGTTTCCCATACAGCTTTCCTGTGCAAGGCTTTTAGAACTTTGCTTATAGGTGTCATTACCGCATTTAAGTCCCATAATAGTCTGCTGAGGCAAGCAGGAGAAGACATCGTGGAAGGTATTGCTTTTGTTATATTTCTTATTCTTAAAATAACAGAAAAACCATGAAAATTGGCTTTCCGCCAGTGAAATCTGTGTTCCTCTTACAGAACTGGAGGTCCAGGGGCCAGCAGCAGTGGGCTTTAGTTTGACTGCTCCAACGATACCATCTGGTCATCTGCTGATACCATTTCATCTCCAGTTCTCCCCGTCTTTCTTCCTGACCTTCTTTTGCGTGCTGGTGCTTGCCGCCATGCTGACTGCTGCCAACTTGCAACCTCTGGTTTAAATTACACACAGAAAACTCTGGTAGGAGTTGATACAGTTTGCCCCCTTCCCCCTAGGCAATAACTCTTTGTTTTTAGAATTGCAAACCAAAAACACTGTTGTCGGTGGACCTCAGGTGTCAGTTATACAAAGCCATCCTTCCAGGGAGAAGAGGAAAGGGATGGAAAAGAATCTTTTCATTCTTTAGTTGAAAAGTTCACTGCAGTGAGGCGGCAGATGAAGAGAATCAGAGAATTATTTTATTTTGAGATGGAGTCTCTCTGCAGCCCAGGCTGGGGTGCAATGGCACAATCTCAGCTCACTGCAACCTCTCCCTCCTGGGTTCAAGCGATTCTCCTGCCTCAGCCTCCTGAGTAGCTGGGATTACAGGCACCCACCACTGCGCATGGCTAATTTTTGTGTTTTTTAGCAGAGATGGAGTTTCACCATGTTGGCCAGGCTGGTCTCCACCTCCTGACTTCCGGTGATCCACCTGCCTCGGCTTCCCAAAGTGCTGGGATTACAGGTGTGAGCCACCGCGCCCGGCCTCAGAGGAGTATTTCTACATTCCCTTGTTAATACATAGCTTTGCTGGGTTTTTCTGATGTACTCTCTCTCCTCTTAACCAAGTATCTTGGATTCTAAGTCTTGTGCTCCTGTGGGGACACTGAGTTACAAGGTTATGGTCAGAACTTTTGGCTGGAACAGTAAGTTCTGGATTAGAAAACCAGGAAAGAACTTGAAGGCATAGACTTCTGGCATGGCTGCATTAAAGAGCCTTTCTGGAGTAAGAGCTGAGGGAGACTGCTGTGGTTTTCTGACATTCAACTTGGCGAGTGTACCATCCAGTTATTTAATCCCACAGTAACCTAGGGGCTGCTGTGAAGATACTGTGTAGCTATGATTAAAGTCCAGGAGCAGTTGACGTTAAGAAAGGGAGATGATCCTAGATAATCTGGGTGGGCCTGATTCAAACAGGTGAAAGGCCCTAAAAAGCAGTGCTGAGGCTTCCTTGAAGAAGAAGAAGTCTGCTTGTGGCCGGCGGATCAGCCTGTGCCAAGAATCCTGGCCTAGCCTGCAAATTTCAGACTTGCCCAGCCTGGTCCACAATAGACTAAGCCAATTCCTTCCAACAAAGCTCCTCATACACATCTCCCACTGGTCTGGTTGAACCCTGACTCACACAGATCATTTTACTCAATAATTTGAGACACTGAGAGCTTCCATCTGGTGCATGCAGTTTTCAGTTTGGGAAAATTTCCTTGTGGGTCTATAATTGTACGAAGAAATGAATCTGATTATCTAAGATCTAATCAACCTGCTTTTTTGTTTTTTTTTTGCATGAGTCACATTAGTTTTAGGATTACAAATAATTTTGAAAACACTTAAAAGTACAGAAGTATGAATACATGCAAGTAAACATGAGCATACATATAAATCACAATACATTTTTTCTCCCCTACAAATTGAGCTTTATTTGATGTTAATTAAAATAGAATGTGTAATGTAACCGCATGACAGCCCATGGCGGTCTTTCAATCCACCCTGAGTACTGGTTTTGAGAAAGTTAGTGTTGTCTGCTCTGAGTGATTTTAACTTATCACTGTTCTTCCCTATTGTAGTGTCCTCTCTGCTCTTCCGCAGGAACCCACTCACTTTGCAAATGTCATAGCATGAAGGTCGATTATGATCTGCAGTCTTTAAGTGTCCTTTGGGAGGGGGCCTCTTAGGGGGTCTTGCTACTACTACCCTCATGGGCCTCCACAGGCCCAACCTTCTGTCGCAGCCCTAACCACTTCCTTCATGACGCCTCCATCAGTTGAGCGTGTATCAATGTGTATCAGACTTCACTGCCCCTCCTTCATCTTTCCCTTCAGTGAGGAACTTCTAGTTTCAAGAAGAATTGTTGGCCCGGCATGGTGGCTCATGCCTGTAGTCCCAGTACTTTAGGAGGCTGAGGCGGGTGGATCACCTGAGGTCAGGAGTTCAAGACCAGCCTGGCCAACATGGGGAAACCCCATCTTTACTAAAAATACAGAAATTAAGCCAGGCGTGGTGGCACATGCCTGTAATGTTAGCTACTTGGAAGGCTGAGGCAGGAGAATCATTTGAACCCAGGAGACGGAGGTTGCAGTGAGCTGAGATGGTCCCACTGCACTCCAGCCTTGGTGACAGAGGGAAACCCCATCTCAAAAAAAAAAAAAAAAAAAAAAAAAAAAAGAACTGTTAGTAAGCTAACACACTCCAGATATATCTGGACTGCCTTGAGGATGATTTCCATTTCTTGGTGTATTTAAATTCAAATCTGATTTCAAACACTTGAAATAATATCAAATATTAGTGTAGGTTTTCTTGAAGCAGTTGATGCAATGCATCTGACAGGAAACCTTCCACAAAGCCCTCTTTGCCCATCACTCACAGACCCTGCAAACAGGCAAAAAAGAAAATAATTGGAATGATATTGGTTAGCTCATTGCATTGTCAGGAAGACTCGGAAAATTGGCAGAAGCTAGGAGAGGCTGGGCCGAGGGTGGAGCTGATGTCTGTATGGGAATGGCCAATGAGCCTGTTCAGGAGCATCGTTTCCTCAGGCCCTTAATGACCCCAGGAGTGTGGGTATTGCCATCCGTGTAAGATGCAACTTGGTCCTCCTTGCCTTCTGCCATGATTATGAGGCCTCCCCAGCCATGTGGAAGTGTAAGTCCATTAATCCTCTTTTTCTTGTTTTTCTTATGGCAAGACAAACAAACAAACAAAAAAACTTCTTTTTCGTCCCAGTCTCAGGTATGCCTTCATCAGCCATGTGAAAATGCACTAATACAGGAACCCAGAATGAACGGTGAAGGAAACTCTTAAACAGCTTTGTAACCTGTTGGACAAACAGGGCCTACTGCATCCATCCATATTTCAAATTAATATATGGGATACTGGTTGGTGGTAATGAACTTTACAATTTAATCCACAAGTTGCAGACCGTAAAATGAGTTTAAAAGAAGTTAAGGAAGAAAGTATAGCACCCTGAGACACAGGGCCTGGGTCTGGGTGAATACATGAGAGACTTTGGTTTGTCTACCTTTATGAAGACTTTAATTGTATGACCCATAGTTGCAGTATATAAAAAGAAAGCTTTTCCTTTTTTTTTTTTGAGCTGTAAATATTTAAAGAAGAGGGTATGTATTAATTATCTATTGCTCTTAACAAATCATCCCCAAACTTAGAGGTTGAAACAAGAAATAGTATCTTACAGTTTCTGAAACTCGAATCCAGGAGCAGCTCATATGGATGGTTGTGATTCCGTGTCTTGTGTTAGGTTAAAGTCAGGATGTTGGCTGAAGCTGCCATCATCTGAAGGCCGTAAGAAAAACAAGAAAAAGAGGTTTAATGGACTTACACTTCCACATGGCTGGGGAGGCCTCATAATCATGGCAGAAGGCAAGGAGGACCAAGTTGCATCTTACACGGATGGCAACAGGCAGAGAGAGCTTGTGCAGGGAAACTCCCCTTTTTAAAAACATCAGACCTCATGAGACTTATTCACTGTCATGAGAATTGAACAGGAAAGACTGGCCCCCATGATTCAATTACCTCCCACTGGGTCCCTCTCCCAACACATGGGAATTGTGGGAGATATAATTCTAGATGAGATTTCAGTGGGGACATAGCCAAATCCTATCAGTTCCCTTTGTTTTTAGCCAGTATCTCAACAATTGGAGTCCTTTACTTCATTAGGTTACTGAAACCTTCATTTTTGAGGGATGTGAGCCTGCGTGTGTAGGGTACTGGGGTCTTTCAATAGTCTTTACAGCCTTGCGACACAAGAGGAGATGGTGACCTGATGTATTGTTAGGTCCTGTTTTAGTCAGTGTTTTCCAGAGGGACACAACTGGTAAGAGATATACAAAGAGACACATGAGAAAGAGTTAATCAGAAGGAATGGGCTTACTTGATTATGGAAGCTGAGTAGTTCCATGGTAGGTTGGCTGCAGGCTGGAGACCCAGGGAAGCTGGTGGGGCAGCTCAGTTTGAGTCTGAAGGCCTCAGAATCAGGGAAGCTGATGGTGCCAACTCTCAGTGTGAGGCCATAGGCCTGAGTGCTAGGGAGGCCACTGGTGTGAGTCCTGGAGTCTAATGGCTCCAGGAAAACCTGGAGTTATGATATCCAAGGGCAGGAGAAGAATGGTATCCTGACTGCAGAAGAGACAGCAAGCTTTCGCTCTTCCTCTGCCTTTGTGTTCCATCTGGGTCTTCGGTCGATTGGCAAGTGCCCACCCACATTGAAGACCACACCACCTTCCTCCAGAAACACCCTTGCAGACACAGCTGGGACAACTCAATCATCCTCATCAAATGCCAAATCACCTGGATTTCCCTTTCAGAGAAGAGGGATGGGTGCAGTGCCTACTGAAACCTTGAGAATAAATAATGTTTTCCCAGCTGTCTGGGTACCCTTCACCTAGTAAAGCTGACACTCCAAACCAACCATCAATCTCCCTGATTTCCCATTCTCTACACAGCAGGAGTGCTATTTTCCTTTGAAAACCGGAGGGAAAGAAAGGAAAGAGGTCTAGTTTCTCCATTTCGTGCAGTGGATGGCCTGTAGCTTCTCCTATTTTAAACCTGACACACTGAGAAACAGATGTTTAGGCGTGTTACTTAATGTTGTAAAGAGAATAGCTTAAATAATTGAAAGCAGAATATAAACTTCCCAAATAAAAAATGCTTGGGAGAAGAAAAACGAGGAGTGTATTGGAAAAGATGAAACTTGAAATGGGAAGCATCAACAAAAACAGTGTGGCGATTTCTCAAAGACCTACAAATAGAAATTCCATTTGACCCAGCAATCCCATTACTGGGTATATACCCAAAGACCTATAAATCGTTCTACTATAAAGACACATGCACACATATGTTCATTGCAGCCCTGTGTACAATACAAAGATCTGCAACCAACCCAAATGCCCAACAATGATAGACTGGACAAAGAAAATGTGGTACATATACACCATGGAATACTACACAGCCATAAAAGACGGTGAGTTCATGTCCTTTGTAGGGACTTGAATGAATCTGGAAACCATCATTCTCAGCAAACTGAAACAAGAACAGAAAGCCAAACACCACATGTTCTCACTCTTAGGTGGGTGTTGAACATGAGAACAGGTGGACTCAGGGAGAGGAGCATCACACACTGGGGGCAGTTGGTGTCGGGGGGTAGGGGAGAGAGAGTGGGGAGTGGGGAGGGTGGAGAGGGATAACACAGGGAGAAATGCCAGATATAGTATGCACGTGAAGTAAAATAAAAAGACAAACTGCCCAGTTCGCCTCTAGCAAAGCTGCTGGTTCCCCTTCCACTGCCTGCAGCCCCTGGAGCTGCCCCATATTACAATTCAGTATCGTCAATGCTCATTTGCTCAGCTGTGGGCTTCACGGCCCTTTTGTCATCATTGATTCCTCTCCTTGTCTTATTCTGTCTATCAGTACAAATTTATTAAGATATACACCAAATCTGTCTGCTTCTCACCATCCTCATCTCTATAATTCTAGTTTAAACCACGATTATTTCTCACCTGAAATGATTCAAATGCCATCTGGCTGGACTTCCTCTCTTTACTCTTGCTCTACTCAAAGAGAAGCCAAAGTGATATTTCTTAAATGTAAATCAGACCCAACGCTTTCCAGGATAATTGTAATAATCAGTTGTCATTTCCTGTGCCAAATGCCTCTGTAATCTTGCTCCTGCCTGCCTCCACTACTCACCTCCCTCCACTGTCTCGTCTCCTCACTATGCTCTAGCCATAACCTTATGTTTCTTGAACACTCTGTTTTTTCCCATCTCAGGGCCTTTGCATGTGATATTTCTTCTCCTTCGGAAGGTTCTTCTTTGGCAGAGATTTACCCAGTTGCTTCTATCTCAGCACTGACGTCTCATCATGCTGATCTCATTACTATATAAACTCTCCAAGGGCGGAAATGTTCACCGCTGTATTCCTGGTACCCTGTAAATGTTTGCCATATATAGGCAATCAAAAAGTACTTGTAATATTTATTGAATAAGCTAAAATATCATCTCCTTGAAGAAACATTTCTGAGCATCCTAGCTAAAGAACTCCCCATCCCAGACACTTTCTATCATAACCTATTTTAGCCTCTGCATGAAAGTTACAATCCTCAGAATAATTTCTTTATTATTTACGTATATCTATTATCAACCTCTCCCCAAGCTAAAATACAGTCAGATAATTCAAACCAAAAATATGTTATAAGTGTCGGTAGGATAAACTCACTTACTACAAGATAACAAATATTAAAATAAAATGCCAAAGCCAAACTGCAGACAATCATACAAGATACAAAGCTAAATAAATTATTAGAATGATCAAGCAAATGATAGGGAAAAAAATTGAGATAATATTAATATCAGACAAGGTTGAATTTAAGGCAGGAGATGTTAATTGCGACAAAGAGGAACACAGAAATAATTACAGAAAGAATATGTAAAATAATAAATGTGGGAAGTAGAAAAGTTCCTCTTTAAAGTTTCCTTTCTTGTTAAAGAATAAATCGAATCATAAGTGTGCTAATAACTCTTTGTAAAGCCCTATGCTATGTAGCTGTTAGAAATGCTATACTTACAGGTACATAGTATATTCTATGTCCTTGTACTTTAAACAAGATACCTGTGCTGGACATGCTCACAGGCATGTCCCAGCTCACCATTGCTTTTACCTGTTCAGAAATGTTTAAAGTTGTTAGCCAATCAGGTTTTAGTTTAGCCAATGGGGATCAGACACAGAAGTAAGGACAACCCCAAATGCATTATGGAATAAATGTGTCTGCTTTTCCTTTGTTTGCTGTACTCTTGAGGCAAGATGGCTAGTGAGGGTACCCTTACTGCAGTCTGGGAAGCAAAAATTGCTTGCTGAGAGATCCTTTTTCTCAGTACTGATTTTTCTTTGCAGCATCGAGCATCTGTTTCCAACAATAAAGCAGCATTAGCAAATCTTTATGCACAAAATAACCCCATAAGTATACAAAATGCAGGAAATGCAAAAATAAAATACAATAGAGACACTGAATAGTAATAGGAGTGATAGTAATGGTAATAGACACTTTAATAGTAATAGGAAAATTTAATTGACCACTGTCAACCATGACAGAGCAAATAGACTAAAATTAAGAGCATGTTGGATCTGAACAATATAATTAATAAGGTTGATGTAAGAGTTATACATTGAACTTCATTATAACAGAGAATTCACAATGTTTTAATTAGACCCATGGTACAATCATATATCATTAAAGACACATGGAAAATAATAATAAATTAATAAAAATTGAAAAAACATGACCTATAATGTCAGACCACACATTTTCAACATAAATAGAATCAAAATGAATATTATCCACTTGGAAATGAAAAAATTATTTCTTAAACCACATATGGCGCAGAGAAAAAAATCAAAACCCAAATTAATCTACATCTAAACAAAAATGGTAAGAACACTGCGTATCAAAGCAGAAGAATTAGTTAAAGATGTACTCAGAGGAGCTTGCATGACTTCCACCACATATGTATTTAAAAATAAAGAAATAAAAATAAATGGATACATCATTCAGCTCAAAAAGTTAGGGAAAGAAAAAAAAAGAAGTCAAAGAAAAACAGAAGAAAAAATAAAGATAATTGAAGAAATAAACTGAAAAACGGAAAAAGGAATCGACCCAGTTCTTTGAAAATACAGATAAACCTGTAGTTGGTAATCGAGAAAACAGGAGAGAAAACATGTTTTCTTAAATAATTAGAAATAAGCCAAGAGTGGCCAGGCACGGTGGCTCATGCCTGTCATCCCAGTACTTTGGCAGTCCAAGGCGGGCAGATTACTTGATGTCAGGAGTTGGAGACCAGCCTGGCCAATGTAGTGAAACCCCGTCTCCACTAAAAATTCAAAAATTAGCTGGGCCTGGTGGTAGGTACCTGTAATCCCAGCTACTTGGGAGGCTGAGGCAGGAGAATTGCTTGAAGCTGGGTGGTGGAGGTTGCAGTGACCCAAGATCGCATTACTGCACTCCAGTGTGTCTCAAAAACAAACAAAGAAAAGTTAATGGAGGCCGGGCAGGGTGGCTCACACCTGTAATCCTAGCACTTCGGGAGGAGGCCGAGGTGGGCAGATCACAAGGTCAGGATTTCGAGACCAGCCTAGCCAGCATGGTGAAACCCCATTTCTACTAAAAATACAAAAATTAACTGGGCATGGTGGTGGGCACCTGTAATCCTATCTACTCAGGAGGCTGAGGCAGGAGAATCGCTTAAACCCAAGAGGTGGAGGTTGCAGTGAGCCGAGATCTTGCCACTGTATTCCAGGCTGGGTACAGAGGGAGGCCCTGGTCTAAAAAAAAAAAAAAGGCCAAGGGAATAATGATACAACGATAGAGAAAATTAAAACATTTATGAAACGATTTTGCAAAGCTCTATGCAATTACATTTGAAGACATTCATGACCAAAAAGCGTATCTCAGGTTAAACACAAAAAGATATTGTATGACTCAGATAAATCTGGGCAACAGAGTTTACACTGAGGGTGCCATATTTTACGGCATGATGGTGCCTGTGGGGTGAGGACAGCGTCCTGCATCCTGGGGTACTAAAAGGAAGACATTCTGGATTAGGCATCACCAGGTACAGGTTCCAGCCAGACAGAGCTTTGTGGCATTCTGATACTTATGACTATATTCCCCTTAGGAAGTCAATCTGCTTCTCTGTGAGTTTTTTATTTTTATTTTTTAGAAACGGATGTTTATTTTCCATCAACCTTATTTCCATGTTGTTGAAGAGCCCATGTAAGAACAGCTTAAGACCATTCAGTGGTTGCTCCTACCCATTCAGTGGCCTGAGTAGTGGGAGCTGCGGACCAGTCTCCCGCGGCAGGCTGACCCTCCAGTCTTCGGTAGGGAACTGCTGAATAGACACAGAGGGCACCCACATGCCCCCAGACCAGTCTGCAACCTCAGGCTGAGCAGCAGTGAACTCAGGAGCTGGGGCAGTTCATTCACCCTGAAATTCTTCCTTGGTCACAGCTTGTCAGCAGCAGCCTGCTCTTCTTTCCCAATCTCTTCAGGATCTCTGTAGAAGCAGAGATCAGGAATGACCTTCCAAGGGTGTCCACGGGAGATGGTGCCACGCATGCTCAGAACTTCCCTAGCCAGCATCCGCCACATCAAACCCACTGAGTGAGCTCCTTGTTGTTGCATGGGATGGCAATGTCCACTTAGCGCAGAGGGGAATCTGTGTTACACAGAGCAATGGTAGATAGGTTAACATAAGATGCCTCCATGAGAGGCTGGTGGTCAGCCCTGGGATCAGTAACCCCAAGGAGCCGTGGCTCCCAGAAGGCTGCTGGATCTCGTTTGTGAAGGTTCCAGGAGTGAAGCGGCAGCAATTGGAGTGGCTCCAGTGGAGCAGCAAACTTCAGCACGGCCCTCTGGCCAGTATTCCTGGAGGATACGACACCGACATCAGCAGGGTTTTCAATGGCAACAATGGCATGAGCTGCCAGCAGAAGCTTCTCCCAGGTCCTCCTCAGATTTCATGTAGATGCCATCACTTTTCCTTTTATCGATGTATTGTTCCATCTGGAAGTCAAGATTGCTGCCACCTAAGTGGGTTCCTGCTGCAAGGAACTTAAGGATATCCTCCTTCATTTGCAGGACATGAAGGGCTCCTGACACTGTGAAAGTTTCCCTTTAAATTACGACAGGAATCCAGAACAACGGCATATGGACCCCTTTGTGGGTAGTGCGGAAAGGCTTTGCTTCATATCTGATGTCTATAAAATGAGGTTTGTATTCTACCATTCCAGAACAGTAAGCCTAGTTTCTTACCGCTTCAGCAGCTTCTTAACTAATGATGAAAAATCCAACTTGGGTGACTTCAGACCTAAGGGTTGAGTAAAAAGTGTTGATTATATGGTGGCTCCATGAGCAGCCAGCCAGTGTGATGAGGGACATCTATCAGCCAAGCGAGGCCTGGAGTGAGCCCACTGGCTGTGCTGCCCATCAACTGGCCAAAACTCAGCTCCCGTCATCTGGCTGTCAGGCTGAGTGGCAGAGCCTTCAACCAGAGCTTGAACATCAAACATAAACCAGGGGGCAGGAAGGTGCTTAAGGTGGGGAAAGAAACAGGGATATCCCAAAGCACCCATTAGAGAGGAACATGATTGCTGTGTGCTGAGAAATGCAACAGCGTTTGAATCCCCAGGAGGCAGTGATGCTAGCTCATTTTGTTGGATGTGGTGTGCACAGACTGGGGCCAGAGCCCTGACTCTGCTGGTCACTCCGTGTACCCTGGACAGCTTGTAAACATTCCTGAGCAGAGCAGGGGGCACCCCTGTCAGCTATGAGGCAGCAGCGGAGCTGGGTATGCACAGTGGGTGACACTGGTTTCACCTTGTGAAGTGTCATTTTGTAATGGAGGTACCCTGAAAGCCCAAATAAAGCTTTAACTAGGTAGCAATTGGCAATTCCTGTGCTTTGAGGCTCTTCCTGAAAGCAACGAGGCCAGAACTGAGAAGGCAGCCCTGCAGAGCGTTCCTGCCACCTGGCCGGAAACTCCCCACGAACTCTGAACCTAAGGCTCTTTCAATGAACCCAGGCTACCAGCTGTGGTACTTGGCAAAAATAGGCATTTCGACCACTTCATACACCATTTGGTCTCATCTTCCCTCCTTACCAACAAACTACATGTGTGTTTTTTTCTCCTTGGCTTTCCTCACCCTAGAATATCCTAGAATGTTCTCGGTAAAAGGCCTGACTGGCTCACAGGCTGAGTTCTCACTGGGTGCATAGCAGCAGCTCCACACCCAGGCTTGTACAGACTAAAGGCAGCTGATTTTTTAAAGGTTTTTTTTTTTTTTTTTTTTTGGGGGGGGGGTCAGAGTTTCACTCTTGTTGCCCAGGTTGGAGAGCAATGGCTCAGTGCAACCTCCACCTCCCAGATTCAAGTGATTCTCCTGCTTCAGCCTCCCAAGTAGCTGGATTTACAGGCATGTGCCACCATGCCTACCTAATTCTGTATTTTTAGTAGAGACAGGGTTTCTCCATGTTGGTCAGGCTGGTCTTCACCTCCTGATCTCAGGTAATCTGCCCAACTAGGCCTCCCAAAGTGCTGGGATTATAGGCATGAACCACCATGCCAAGCCCCCCCCGCCTTTTTTTTTTTTGAGATGGAGTCTTGCACTGTCACCAAGCTGGAGTCCAGTGGTGTGATCTTGGCTCACTGCAACCTTCACCTCCTGGGTTCAAGTGATGTGAACTACTACTCCTGCCTCAGCCTCCTGAGTAGCTGCGACTATAGGCGCAAGCCACCACACCCAGCTAATTTTTGTATTTTTGGTAGAGACGGGGTTTCACCATGTTGGCCAGGATGGGCTCAATCTCTTGACTTTGTGATCTGCCCACCTCAGCCTCTCAAATTGCTGGGATTACAGGCACGAGCAACCACGCCCAGCCCAAAAATAATATAAAGATCATGAAACATTTTCCCACTCCATGATCTTACCATCTTAAAGTAGCTATTTTGGTGATCTGGAGTTAATACCCAGGTTCATTGCACATGTACATATATACTGCATAATCATAACCACAGTGCATTTAATTCATGCATTCTGTTTCTCAGTTAAGAAAATACTCTTTATGTTTCTATCAGTTCTGGCTTTATGAAGTCACAGAGGATCCCGTGCCCAGAAGGGAATAAACAATGACTAGTTTAATGCTCTGCTGTCAACATTTAAAAATTCTTAATAATTTTGAACATAGTGCCCAGTGTTTTCATTTGGGTGGGATCTGAAAATGATGTAGCTGATCCTACTTTCTATTTTTATGACTGTATGATTTCATAATTTACTTGCAAAATTATGATTTCATAATTAAGCTGTATCATATATAGATAATGTTACAAGAATATCTTTATGTCTATAGAATTTTGGTTTTTTAAATTATTCAACGCAAATTCTAGGTGGGTTTTGTTATTGTTATACATTAAGCTCTGGGGTACATGGGCATATCATACAGGATTGTTACATAGGTACACACATGCCATGGTGGTTTCCTGCCTCCATCCCCCCCATCACCTACAATAGGTATTTCTCCTAATGTTCTCTCTCCTCAATCTCCCCACCCCCAGCTATCCCTTCCCTAGCCCTCCAGCCCCCAACAGACACCAATGCCTGATGTTCCCCTCTCTATGTCATTGCTAAACACCCACTTATGAGTGAGAACGTACAGTGTTTAGTTTTCTGTTTGTCTGTCAGTTTGCTGAAAATGATGGTTTCCAGATTCCTCCATGACCCTGCAAAAAACATGAACTCATTCTCTTTTATGGCTGCATAGTATTCCACGGTGTATATGTGCCACATTTTCTTTATCCAATCTATCACTGATGGGCATTTGGGATGGTTCCAAGTCTTTGCTATTGTAAACAGTGCTACAATGAACATATGTGTGCATGTGTCTTTATAATAGAATGATTTATAATCCTTTGGGTATATACCCAGTAATGGGACTGCTGGGTCAAATGGTATTTCTATTTCCAGATCCTTCAGGAATCACCACACTGTCTTCCACAATGGTTGAACTAATTTACTCTCCCACCAACAGTGTAAAAGCATTTCTATTTCTCCACATCCTCTCCAGCACTTGTCTCCAGATTTTTTATATGATCACTATTCTAACTGGCATGAGAGGGCACCTCAATGTGGTTTTCGTTTGCATTTCTCTAATGATCCGTGATGATGAGCATTTTTTCATGTTTGTTGGCCGCATGTCTTCTTTTAAAAAGTGTCTGTTCATAACCTCCACCGACTTTTTGATGGGTTTTTTTCTTACACATTTGTTTTAGTTCTGTGTAGATTCTGGATATTAGCCCTTTGTCTGATGGGTGGATTGCAAAAAATTTTTTCCCATTCTGTTGGTTGCCAGTTCACTATAATGATTGTTTCTTTTGATGTACAGAATCCCTTAAGTTTAATTAGGTCCCATTTGTCTATTTTGGCTTTTGTTGCCATTGCTTTTGGTGTTTCAGTCATGAAGTCCTTGCCTACGTCTATGTCCTGAATGGTATTCCCTAGGTTTTCTTCTAGGGTTTTTATGGTGTTAGGTCTTATGTTTAAATCTTTAATCCATCTGGAGTTAATTTTTGTATAAATTTTAATAAAGGGGTCCAGTTTCAGCTTTCTGCACATAGCTAGCCAGTTTTCCCAACTCCATTTATTAAATAGGGAATCCTTTCCCCATTGTTTTTGTCAGGTTTGTCAAAGATCAGATGGTTGTAGATGTGTGGCATTACTTCTGAGGCCTCTGTTCTGTTCCATTGGTCTATATTGGTTTTGGTACCAGTACCATGCTGTTTTGATTACTGTAGCCTTATAATATAGTTTGAAGTCAGATAGCATTATGCCTCCAGCTTTGTTCTTTTTGCCTAGCATTGTCTTGGCTATGCAGGCTCTTTTTTGGTTCCATATAGAGTTTAAGGTTGGTTTCTCCAGTTCTGTGAAGAAGGTCAATGGTAGCTTGATGGGGATAGCACTGAATCTATAAATTACTTTTGGCAGTATGGCCATTTTCACCATGTTGATTCTTCCTAACCATGAGCATGGAATGTTTTTTCATCTTTGTGTTCTCTCTTATTTCCTTGAGCAGTGGTTTGTAGTTTTCCTTGAAGAGGTCCTTCATGTCCTTTGTTAGTTTTATTTTATTCTCTTTGTAGCAATTGTGAATGGGAGTTCACTCATGATTTGGCTGTCTGTTATTGGAGTATAGGAATGTTTGTGATTTTTGCACATTGATTTTGTATCCTGAGACTTTGCTGAAGTTGCTTATAACAGGAGATTTGGGGCTGAGATGATGGGGTCTTCTAACTATACAACCATGCCATCTGAAAATAGAGACAATTTGACTTCCTCTTTTCCTAATTGAATACATTTTATTTCCTTTTATTGCCTAATTTCTTTGGCTAGAATTTCTAATACTATGTTGAATAGGAATGGTGAGAGAGGGCACCCTTGTCTAGTGCCAGTTTTCAAAGGGAATGCTTCCAGTTTTTGTCCATTCAGTAAGATATTGGCTGTGGGTTTCTCCTAAGTATCTTTTATGTTGAGATACATTCCATCAATACCTAGTTTATTGAGAGTTTTTAGCATAAAGGGCTGTTGAATTTTGTTGAAGGCCTTCTCTGCATCTATCGAGATAATCATGTGGTTTTTGTCTTTGGTTCTGTTTATGTGATGGATTACATTTATAGATGTGCATATGTTGAACCAGCCTTGCATCCCCCAGGATGAAGCCAACTTGATCGTGATGGATAAGCTTTTTGATGTGCTGTTGGATTTGGTTTGCCAGTATTTTATTGAAGATTTTTGTAGGGATGCTCATCATGGATATTGGCCTGAAATTTTCTGTTTTAGCTGTGTGTCTGCCAGGTTTTGGTATCAGGATAATGTTGGTCATATAAATGTTGGATAATGTTGGTCATATAAAATGAGTTATGGAGGATTTCCTCTTTTTCTAATATTTGGAATAGTTTCAGAAAAAAATGGTATCAGCTCCTCTTTTGTACCTCTGGTAGGATTCGGCTGTGAACCCGTCTGGACCTGGACTTTTTTTTGTTGGTAGGCTATCTGCTGCCTCAATTTCAGATTTTGTTATTGGTCTGTTCAGGGATTTGATTTCTTCCTGGTTTAGTCTTGGAAGGGTGTAAGTGCCAATGAATTGGTAGATTCTTCTAGGTTTCTTCTAGGTTTACTGGTTTATTTGCATAGAGGTGTCTATAGTATTCTCTGATGATAGTTTGTATTTCTGTGGAATCTGTGGTGATATCACCTTTACCAGTTTTTATTACATCTATTTGATTCTTCTCTCTTTTCTTCTTTATTAATCTGGTTAGTTGTCTATCTATTTTGTTGATCTTTTCAAAAAAACCAGCTCCTAGAATCATTGATTTTTTTTTTTTTTTTTTAACTAAAGTAAGAGGCTTAATGGACTCATAGTTCCAAGTGGTTGGGGGGGCCTCACAATCATAGCAGAAGATAAAAAATGGCAAAGATACAAATAAAGCACTATTCCTGCATAACATTTCAAGTCTTGACCTTTTTTGTTTTGTTTTTTTAACTTTACAAACTAACCTATTTTTTTTCCCCATTTATTTATTTTATTGCATTTTAGGTTTTGGGGTACATGTGAAGAACATGCAAGATTGTTGCATAGGTACACACGTGGCAGTGTGATTTGCTGTCTTCCTCCCCGTCACCTACATCTGGCATCTCTCCCCTTGCTATCTCTCCCCAGCTCCCCACCCCCACCGTCCCTCCCTTATTTCCCCACAACTGACCCCAGTGTGTAGTGCTCCCCTCCCTGTGTCCATGTGTTTTCATTGTTCAACACCCGCCTATGAGTGAGAACATGCAGTGTTTGATCTTCTGCTCTTCTGTCAGTTTGCTGAGAATGATGGTTTCCAGGTTCATCCATGTCCCTACAAAGGACACAAATCATTGATTTTTGAAGGTTTTTTTTTGTGTGTGTGTCTCTATCTCCTTCAGTTCTGCTCTGATCTTAGTTATTTCTTATCTTCTGCTAGCTTTTGAATTTGTTTGATCTTGCTCCTCTAGTTCTTTTAATTGTGATAACAGGGTGTCGATTTTAGATCTTTCCTCATTTCTCTTATGGGCATTTAGTGTTATACATTTCCCTCTACAGACTGCTTTAAATGTGTCCTAGAGGTTCTGGTATGTTGTGTCTTCATTTTCACTGGTTTCAAAAAACATCTTTATTTCTGCCTTCATTTCATTATTTATCCAGTAGCCATTCAGGAGCAGGTTATTTAGTTTCCATCTAGGTGTGCAGTTTTGAGTGAGTTTCTTAATTCTGAGTTCTAATGTGATTGCACTGTTGTCTGAGAGACTGTTTGATATCCATCTTTTGCATTTGCTGAGGAGTGTTTTCCGATTATGTGGTCAATTTTAGAATAAGTGCAACGTGGTGCTGAGAAAAATGTATATTCTGCAGATTTGGGGTGGAGAGTTCTGTAGATGTCTGTTAGGTATGCCTGGCCCACATTTGAATTCAAGTACTGGATAGTCATGTTAATTTTTGTCTCGTTGATCTAATATTGACAGTGGGGTGTTAAAGTTTTCCACTATTATTGTGTGTGAGTGTAAGTGTCCTTGTAGGTTATTAAGAACTTGCTTTATGCATCTGGGTGCTCCTGTATTGGGTGCATATATATTTATGATAGCTCTATCCTAAATAGAGTTGCATTGATTCCTTTACCATTATGTAATGCCCTTCTTTGCCTCTTTTGATTTTTGTTGGTTTAAAGTCTGTTTTATCAGAGACTAGGACTGCAGCACCCCCCCCCTTTTTTTTTTTTTTTGCTTTCCATTTGCTTGGTAAATCTTTCTCCATCCCTTTATTTTCAGCCTATGTGTGTCTTTGCACTCAAGATGGGTCTCTTGAATACAGCACACCAATGGGTCTTTACTCTATCCAATTTGCCAGTTTGTGTCTTTTAATTGGGGCATTTAGTACATTTACATTTAAGGTTAATATTGTTATGTGTGAATTCAATCCTGCCATTTTGATGCTAGCTGGTTGTTTTGCCCATTAGTTGATGCAGTTTCTTCATAGTGTTCATGGTCTTTACAATTTGGTATGTTTTGAAGTGGCTGGTAGTTTCCACTGGTACTTTCCAAAGGGGTTGTTCCTTTCCATGTTTAGTGCTTCCTTCAGGAGCTCTTGTAAGGCAGGCCTGGTGGTGACAAAATATCTCAGCATGTGCTGGTCCTTAAAGGATTTTATTCTCCTTTGCTTAGAAGCTTAGTTTGGCTGGATATGAAATTCTATGTTGAAAATTCTTTTCTTTAAAGATGTTCAGTATTGGCCCCCGCTCTCTTCGGGCTTATAGTGTTCCTGCAGAGAGATCCGCTGTGCGTTTGATGAGCTTTCCTTTGTGGGTAACCCAACCTTTCTCTTTGGCTGCCCTTAGCATTTTTTCCCTCATTTCAACCCTGGTGAATCTGATAATTATGTGTCTTGGAGTTGCTCTTCTTAAAAAGTGTCTTTGTGGTGCTTTCTGTATTTCCTGAATTGGAATGTTGGCCTGCCTTGCTAGGTTGGGAAAGTTCTCTTGAATAATATATTGAAGAGTGTTTTTCAACTTGGTTTCATTCTCCCCATCACTTTCACGTACACCGATCAAATGTAGATTTGGTCTTTTTACATAATCCTATATTTCTTGGGGCTATATTTCTTTTCACTCTTTTTTCTCTAATCTTGCCTTCTCACTTTATTTCACTGAGTTTACCTTCAATCTCTGACATCCTTTCTTCCATTTGATTGATTTGGCTATTGAAACTTCTATATGCTTCACGGAGTTGTCATGCTGTGTTTTTCAGCTCCATTAAATCGTTTATGTTGTTCTCTACACTGGTTATTCTAGTTAGCATTTCCTCTAACCTTTTTTCAAGGCTCTTAGCTTCCTTGCATTGGGTTAGATCAACCTCCTTTAGTTAGGAAAGGTTTGTTATTTCCTACCTTCTAAAGTCTGCTTCTGCCAATTCCTCAAACTCATTCTCCATCCAGTTTTGTTTCCTTGCTGGGGAGGAGTTGTGATCCCATGGAGGAGAAGAGGTGTTCTGGTTTTTGGAGTTTTCAGCCTTTTTTCACTGGTTTCTTCCCATCTTCATGGAGTTATCTATCTTTGGTCCTTGAAGTTGGTGGCCTTTGGATGGGGTCTCTGAATAGACATCCTTTCTCCTGATGTTGAAAATATTTATTTCTGTTTGTTAGTTTTCCTTCTAACAGGCCCCTCTGCTGCAGGTCTGCTGGAGTTTGCTGGAGATCCACTCCAGATCCTGCTTGCCTGGGAATCTCCTGCGTGTGCTGCAGAACAGCAAAGACTGCTGTCTGTTCCTTCCTCTGGTAGCTTCATCCCAGAAGGGTAGCCCCCAGATGTCAGCCAGAACTCTCCTGTATGAGGTGTCTGTCAGCCCCTGCTGGGAGATGTCTCCCAGTCCAGACACATGGGGATCAGGGAGCCACTTGAGGAGGCAGTCTGTCCCTTATCAGAGCTCAAGCGCTGTCCTAGGGGATCCATTGCTCCCTTCAGAGCTGCCGGATAGGGTCATTTAAATCTTCTGACACTGTACCCACATCAGCCCCCTTTCCTAGGTTCTCTGTACCAGGAAGGTGGGGGCTTTATTTATAAGTCCCTGACAGGGTGCTGCCTTTTTTCAGAGATGCCCTGCCCAACAAGGAGGGAGTCTAGTGACACAGTCTGCTTGCAGTAATCTTGGTAGGCTGCTGTGGGTTCCACCTAGTAACTGTGTAAACTTCCTGATGAATTTACACAGGCAGAGTTAAAAGTGCCTACCTGAACCTTGGCAATGGCAGATGTCTCTCCCCCACCACCTCAAATGTCCTAGGTCAAGCTCAGACTGCTGTGCTGGCTGAGAGAATTTGAAGCCAGCGGATCTTAACTTGCTGGTCTTTGTGGGGGTGGGACCCTCCGAGCCAGATCACTTGGCTCCCCAGTTTCACCACCCTTTTTCAGGGGAATGAGCAGTTTTGTCTCACTGGCATTCCAGGCACCACTGGGGTACAAAATAATAACAATAATAACAACAACAACATAAAAAAAACCAGCTACAGCTTGCTCGATATCTTCCCAAACAGCCGCCCAGTTTTGTGCTGGAAACCTGGGTTGGTGGAGTCATAGGCACTGGAGGGAATCTCCTGGTCTGCGGGTTGTGAAGACTGTGGGAAAAGCGCAGTATCCTACTAGAGTGCCAGAGTGCTGGGAAAAGTCCCTAATGGATTCCCTTGGCTAGGGGAAGTTCTCCAGCCTCTTGCGCTTTCTGGGTGAGGTGATGGCCCACCCTGCTTTGGATCGCCCTCCTTGGGCTGAACCCATTGTCTAACCAGTCCTAATGAGATGACCAGATACCTCAGTTGGAAATGCTGAGATCACCCACCTTCTGTGTCACTCTTGCTGGGAACTGCGCACCAAAGCTGTTTCTATTCTGCCATCTTGCCAGAAAAACCTACCAAGAGTATTTTTATTTATTACTGTCAGGAGAACTAAACATATTTGATTTAAGCACTTATTTTTCTTTAAGCCAATCAATTAGAGCTCTTTTTATAGTAATAACACACAACACATATAGCAACACAAACAGAAGATTCAGCACTTGTTAAGATCTTTCATTTGCCGGGTTTTTAATTCAATCACTGGCTTTAGGGTGGAAACCTTGGAGGAACAAGGCCAGTAAACATGCATTTTTAGGGCCTAATAAGCAGGCACAGCTGAAAGCGGAGACAGATCTCTAAAATTAAGGCTACCATTTTATACTGGATCTTGGGCTCCCAAAAGGAGGGAGATAGTATGTGAGAAGACAGTGTAGTGTCTTCCAAAGGTCACCAACTTCAAGGACCAAAGACAGACAACTCCATGAATTTTTTTTGCAAGGCAACCCAAAGCCAATTGGCTTATTTTGTAATTAGCCCATTCCCCCATGGAATGTTTCTGTATTTTTCAGACAGCCAAGAGCATGTTTCTCTGATTTATAACTACTATTAACCACCCCTTACAGTGTCTTTTCTACTTAGTTATTACATACAAAAGCTTTCTCATAATTGTGCTAACCTACCCTGTATTAGCCTGACAGACTCCATCTTGCTGAGAGCCAGACAGACTCCATCTTAACCTCCGCCTCACCCTTCCCACCGTTTCTCCCTTGAGTGCATACCTGGGTCATGCTACTGTGCTGAGTCATGCTGTGCTTAGAACTATAGAGGCATATAACCATTGTAACCATATCCTGTTTGGCAAGCCCACTTGCTATTGTGAATACCCCCTTGATTGATTGATTGGCAAGTACTGAATACTCCCCTTGGTAACCAGCAATCATGGGAACTGCTTGTGTATACTCTCCTTAGTAATCAACAATCATGGGAGCCTCCTGCTTCCTGGTTACCAGCCTCCTTATCTAACTTGCTTGTTCTGCTTCTGTAAATTCTGCTTCAGCTAGGCTTCCCCTCCCCTCTCTTCAGCAAGATACAAAAAAGAATCAAACCCCTTCTTTGGGGCCAAGAGATTTTTGAGCGTGAGCTGATTCTCAGTCACCGGCAATAAAGGACTCTCAATTGGAACTCAGAGTGTGGTGCTTTCCTTCCAACTCCCTTGGTTACAACATAATGTGAGTAACTTGATACTCCCATATTTAAAATAGTAGTTAACACAATGCATAACAGAGCAGAGCCTTTTATTTTGAGAGGGAACTATCTACATTTAATTTGGGGGGTATAATGAGCAAAACAAAGTTTTTTTTTCCCCCCAAAATGGGGTGTGTTTTTCCCAAGGAGTTCCATGGAACTCCTGTTTTTCCCGAGGAGTTCTATGCCACCAGAAGTTATCTTAGGATCTCTCATGCATGCATGAAGACAAAAACTGGGGAAAAACAATTCAGTCAACTGAGAGGAAAAGAGCCTTTAAGTATACATATAATTTGAATACTCACTTTTAATTAAGCTGAGCACTCTTTAAGAAAATCCTTTTAAATTCCTTGTTACTTGACTTTAGCCACACCAAGAGGTTAAGATTTTCAGCTTTTGAACTTTACAAAAAGTAACCTCACAGGTGAAACTGACAAGCTTTCCTTAGGTTACAACTTAACTGCTGTGCAAAAGTATTTTCAGAGGGGTGATAGGCAGCTTTTGAAACTGTCATTGCAAAGTTGTGACTGAGACAGTGAAAGAGATTTGACCAAACAACTTCATTTTGTTTCCAGCCCCCAAGCTGTCCTTGCTCATCCCTGGTTTACAGGAGCCTGGTTTACAGTTTATAGTCTAAAACAAAGATGATAGCGGCCATTTCCCAAGATACACTTCTCTCTTACCTGGGGACCAGATCAAGAAACTAGCCACAAGATTAGAAACCATGGCCCAGGAACCAGGCAGCTGGAGGCAACAAGATTTTGACCCTCCCTAAACTGCTCTTAAGATCACTGCATAAAATATTTTGTAAACCCTGCCCCTGATGGATAGCTGCCACCACCCAGACTGACAAACTGGCTTATCTGATTTTGTGTCCCTCACACAGGAACTGACTTAGCACAAGAAGACAGCCACCATTGTAAAATGGTGAAGACTAAAACAAAGTATTGCCACGTGGCTGCAGGTCATGTTCCCAAATACATGAAACAAGATGGAGGCCTGTAGCCAAGTTTGTTACTGACCGTTTTGTTGGGCTGGCTTGAACTGCAGGCTTATGGAGTCCTGAGCCTGGATCCTAACCTAAGATACCCTTTCTTTGGCAGAACCATACAGAAAGACATGCAAAGCACACCAGATTGTTTACAGCTTAAGACCAACCTCACAAATCCTTCTTCATCAATTATAAATTTACAGAGAATATAAACAATGATCCTTATTACCCCTTTTACTAGTTGCACAAAGAGAGAGAAGCTAAAAGCCCGACTGCTTAAGAAGATTTTACCCTTTTGCTGGTATATCAGGCTTCTGGGCTCCCCCTAGCTTAACTTTAAGCCGAGCATTTTAAGGTTTGGAAAATTAACCTTTCCCAGGTTAGAAGAACATTACAAATGAGATAGAGGCCATTTTAAACCACGGAAGAAGGAAACAAACCTAGAAAGGCATTCCAGTTAGGGTTGTCAAGAGGTATTGCCTCTTTTTCCATTGAGAATGGCGTTCCCCTGTTTCTTTGCCTGCCCTATTTTCTCCTTTCCCGTTTAGCCTACTATAGGAGACATACTGCTCATCCCCAAAATTCTTTTTTGCTTGCAGAGCTGCCTATTTTAGCTGCAGTTAGGGTTTGGCTTGAAAGCAGCATAACAAGCTCCATGAAAGGTCAAATACCTGAGTTAAATTTTGGAAAGATTCTATATACCTATCGGGGTCATCAGAAAATCAGCCTAATCTCCCTTTTACTTGCCTAAGGTCCTGCAATGAGAAGGGTACATGAAGCGGTCCCAAATTAAGGGAATCCTCAGATGGTTCCCCTAGAACTTTCTTCTTTAATTTTGGGTACTTATTCTCTTTAAGCCTGCCTGATATGATTCCTAAAAAAAGCTGGGTTGATTTTGCAACACTTGCAAAGGTCTAGTAAAAAGGCCATGCCCTTATGCAAAAGAAAATAAGCCACTTTTTCTTCAAAGGATTAGGGTTGAAGGAGTACAAGTGCTTTAAAATACGCTCCAAGGGAGTGCATGTTAAAGACAAGCTGTTACTACCTAAAAGGAGAAGTGAGAATAAAAGTGTCCTTTTAGTGTCCTTCCTTTCGGTATGTGATCCAGGATGAAAACAAAAATAGTAGGGCCCCCAACTGTTTTTTCTCTTTGGATCCTGAATCCTGGCACTCATTTAAATGTGCTGCCCATGACTGCAGGCCTGACACTCCAAGCCATGGCACCAGAGAAACTAAACTTTTGGGCCTTAGTCATGCTTTCCCCCAGCAGTCTTAGTCTTCTGCCTTTTGTTTCCCTTCAACCTCCCAGACTTGTGTGGCCTGTGTGCCTTTCTAAAAAAAGATGGATTTCAAGAAAAACACGTAATTGAGCAAGGGCCCTTTAAGGGAGAAGGCGTGCTAGAATGAACTCTGTATCCTGCTATTATGGCCCACGCTAAAGCATTTCCCCATAAAAAAAATGGTCCCGATTAACTTCTGAACTTAAAATCCCCTTACTGATTAAGTACCGTCTTAAACAGGAGACAGAATAACTGTCTTAAAGAAATGCAAGAACTGAATGGCCATTTTCCTGCCAGTGGGACAACATCAAGACTAAAATTTGGCGACAAAACACATTTTACTCCTGTTAAAAGCAGAGATTTCCCATTCCCAGAAGAGGCCTAGAGCCTGATTTCTAACAGTGTAAAAGGAAGCTGTAGCTTTACTGTGAAAAATGAGGAACCAAGTGTGCCTCATGTAGAGGATTTCCATTTCCACAAAGTGATGCTGTTGACTTAGAAATGCTATCTGCTCACTAGAGAAGTGGGAGCAAATAACTTCACTGTGGAAGGAAAAGGGGAAAACTCTTGTTTCTAGACGGTAAAAATCCTTGTACATTTCATGCAGAGAAAGAGGCTGCAGATAGAGAAGAAAGAATTTTGTAATAGGATAGTTGAGGATTCTCTGCCAACACCTGGAATGGTCTGTCGGAGGCTGTGTCCCGGTCCAGAGGCCTCTGAATCACACCAGGGTGTGCCCTGGACAGAACTTTTCATTTGCCTCAGAACGTTTCCCATTCTCGCATGATGATGAGGTCTCTTGTGAAAAGAATCTAGTTCAAGCATGGCCAACATTCCCAGTACCTGTGGGTAATGGCCATGTTCTCCCCAGCAAGCCTCACATCTGTATCTTTGGTACAGCAGCCAATGCTAAGCATAAGTACTAGGCTGATGGTTGCCCACTGATTTATTTTAACACAGAGGCTAAGAGTGTCTCAGCATGACAGAACAGGTTTTACGCTTGCTCCCACACTCACCACTCCGACAAAGGCTGTACCTCAGATTTCCAGCCAGCGTACCAAAATGTTATGTCTCTGACCAGTGGAGGAACACCAGGGCTCATCTCACACGAATTGGATAAAATGACACAGACGGCTGGACACAGTGGCTCATGCCTGTAGTCCCAGCACTTTGGGAGCGCAAGGCAGGTGGGTCACCTGAGGTCGAGAGTTTGAGACCAGCCTGACAAACATAGAGAAACCATGTCTTTACTAAATACAAAATTAGCCAGCCGTGTGGCACATGTCTGTAATCCCAGCTACTTAGCAGGCTGAGGCAAGAGAATCTCTTGAAGCTGGGAGGTGGACGTTGCGGTGAGCCGAGATTGGGCCACTGCCCTCCAGCCTGGGTAACAAGAGCGAAACTGTCTCAAACACACACACACACACACAAGATGGTCACATGTGGAGTGGTTTTAAGGAGCGGCGAGTTTAATAGGCAATAAAAAAGAAGGAAGAAGAAAGAAGCAAAAAGTTCCCCTGTACAGAGACAGAGGGAGGGGGGCTTCAAAGCGGAGAGAGAAGACCCTGAGTGTGGTGGAAACATGGCACTTACATGAGGAGGCTGGAGGAGGTGGTGCCTGATTTGCACAGGGCTCAGGGGATTGGTTTGACCAGACATGTCACTCAGGTAGCCTCTGGAGGGGGGTTGGGGGGGAACTGGCCCTCCCACCCTAGCCTTTTAATATGCAAATACAGGCAACCATGATGTTCTACACACGTGGGGATATGTGGTGGTGACCATGTTGCCAGACACATGTGGTAGCAAGGGCAAGAAGACAATGGTGTGAATCTCATTTGGGTGGACCCAGTTTCTAACAGACAGCATTTGCATATCAAAGGTTGTTAGCCCATCTCTAAGAGCTGGGGCTTTCCTGCTAGACAAGAAACATTTCTGGAGCTGCTTCAAAAAGAAACAAAACTTCCCAAGGACCTTTATCCCAACTTCCTAAAATAATTTCTTAATAACTCCTATAACAACATCATCATTCTATTTTCTTAGTCTGCTTAATCTTAATATTTCTTGTACCAGTTGGCATATACGCTTATTTGATTATAGTTGGTCTCTCCCCACTAGAATGTAAACTCCACATTTCAGGGCCCTTGCCTGTTTGGTTTATTGCTGTTTGTTTCCTGTAGTATGTGCAGTAGAGCCTTAAGGATAGAGAGCATGCAATAAATAAGTAAATTGTTGATTGCACATATGTGCTAGGAAATAACCTGGGGTAGTTTACACCCACTAAAATGCTTTTTTTCTGAGTGGTAGGATTTTTGCATTTTAGTGGATTTTATATATTTAAAAAGAGCTATCTCTTAAGTTTTTTTTTTTTTTTTTTTTGCTGCAGCTGGGTGGCTGACCTGAGATAACTTCTAGTTGAATAGATCCTGTTTTGTTTCGTGGCCTCAGGGAGGTTTGGGTTATTGACAACATTCCCCTTCTAGTGAGTGGATAATCCTGTAAATTAATGAGCCCTTTTTGTTGGTGTGTTTTAGGTGACTACAGGAGGTTTTAAACATCACCTTAAAAATCAAGTGTAATTTTGACTACACTGCACTGTGTGGTAGAATTCAGTGAGTTGCAATTAAGGTGCCATGTCTGCCACTCTTCATTGTAGTAGGCTTACACTGCAAAGCACGGACCAAAGGAACGTGATTTCTGCTTTGTATAGACAACTCCCTCTAAAGAAGCTGCGTGTTTACAGGCCCATGCCTTGGAGGGACCTGTTTATTTTGTATATCTCAACATAAGAAAATTGCAGGAGATGTTCGGTTAGAGCTGAACTTCTAGAAGCTGCCTTCCTAGAAACAGTTCAGGTTGGGTGTGGTGGCTCACGCCTGTAATCCCAGCTACTTGGGAGGCTGAGGCAGGAGAACTGCTTGAAACTGGGAGGCAGAGGTGGTAGTGAGCCGAGATCGTGCCACTGCACTCTAGCCTGGCGACAGAACGAGACTCTGTCTCAAAAAACAAAAAAAAAAATTTAGGCATGGTGGGCACCTGTAATCCCAGATACTCGAGAGGCTGAGGAAGGAGAATCTCTTGAACCCAGGAGGCAGACGGTGCAGTGAGCTGAGATCATGCCATCATTGTACTCCTGCCTGGGCAACAAGGGCAAAACTCCATCTCAAAAAAAAAAAAAAAAAAAAAGAAAAAAGAAAAGAAAAAAGAAAGAGTTTAGGGATCCACTGACAGGTTTGAAACATAGGCACCAGAACCAAATAGCCTGAGGAAAAAGTGGGCTCTGCCTAGACCTCAAAGTATGAAAATACAAAGGGCACTCAGGTCCCTAACAGGAGTAAGACCCTGTAAGAATTGTAGGTCCTAAGCACGACTGGGCCAGCATGTTTAAAGGCGCCAGCTACACTGCAGATTCCTCTGAAATCCCCCAGCCTGCACCCTAGGGTGGGCACAGAGAAGGTGTGTGGCCAATGTGTACTTTGCCTCAAGTCTCCTCTGGTCAGCTTGCATTGGCCACACATCTTCTACATGCCCACTCTGGGCTGCAGCCTAGGGGATTTCAGAGGAAGCTGCAACGCAGTTGTCTTTAACACGCTGGCCCAGTTGTGTTTAGGACCCATAATGCTCACTAGGTCTTACTTCTGTTAGTACCTGAGTGCCCTTTATATTTTCTCTCCTTTTGTTTGGAGACATAGTCTTGCTCTGTCACCCAGGCTGGAGTGCAGTGGTGTAATCTCAGCCCACTGCAACCTCAGCCTCCCAGGTTCAAGCGATTCTCCTGCCTTAGCCTCCCGAGTAGCTGAGACTACAGGCTTACACCACCATGCCCAGCTAATTTTGGTATTTTTATTAGAGATGGGGTTTTGTTATGTTGGCCAGGCTGGCCTCAAACTCCTGACCAAAGTGCTGGGATTACAGGTGTGGCCCACTATGCTGGGTCACCCTTTATATTTTCATACTTTGGGGTCTATAAGGCCTTCTTAGAATATGTCATGGGGTCATTTTGTTGTTGTTAGAAATGTAACGGGGTTTTCTGAAAGTCTTGAGCTGAAAGATGTCAGCAGCTTTTAAAGACAATAGTCTTGCCTTTTCCTCTAAAATTATACTTCTTAAATTGGGGAAGTCTCTCAAAGCTGGAAAAGTAACATATAAATACTAGTAAGTTCTATGATCTGAATGCTTACCATGTGTCAAATATTTGGTACTCCTGTACTGAAACACAGGCATATCTTGGAGATATTGTGGGTTCAGTTCACACCACTACAATAAAGTGCATACTGCAATAAAATGAGTCACATAAATTTTTTGTTTTCCCAGTATAAATAAAAATTATGTTTACACTACACTGTAGTCTATTAATTGTGCAATAGCATTATGTCTAAAAGTACATACCTTAATTTAAAAGCACTTTATTGCAGGCTGGCTCATGCCTGTAATCCCAGCACTTTGGGAGGCCGAGAGAGGGGGATCACTTGAGGTCAGGAGTTTGAGATCAGCCTGACCAACATGGTGAAACCCCTTCTCTACTAAAAATACAAAAAAACAATTAGCTGGGCATGGTGGTGCACACCTGTAGTCCCAGCTACTCAGGAGACTGAAGGAGGAGAATTCCTAAAACCCAGGAGGCAGAGGTTGCAGTGGGCCAAGATTGCACCACCGCTCTCTAGCCTGAGCAACGGAGTGAGAATCCACTCTTGCCCACCTTCCCAAAAAGTACTTTATTGCTAAAAAATTATAAGGATAATCTGAATCTTTAGCAAGTTGTAATCTTTTTCTGATGGAAGTTCTTGCATTGATGTTGATGCCTGCTGACTGATAAGGGTGGTGGTTGCTAAAGGTTGGAGTGGCTATGGCAATTATTCTTTTTTTTTTTTTTTTTTTTTTTTTTTGAGATGGAGTTTTGCTTTCGTTGCCCAGGCTGGAGTGCAATGGAGCAATCTTGGCTCACCACAACCTCTGCCTCCCAGGTTCAAGTGATTCTCCTGCCTCAGCCTCCCAAGTAGCTGGGATTATAGGTCTGAGCCACCCTGCCCGGCTAACTTTGTATTTTTAGTAGAGACGGGGTTTCTCCATGTTTGTCAGGCTGGTCTCAAAAACACGACCTCAGGTAATTCACCTGCCTCGGCCTCCCCAATTTCTGGGATTACAGGAGTAAGCCACCACACCCAGCTGGTAATTTCTTAAAATAAGACAACAATGAAGTTTGCTGTATCAATCGACACTTCCTTTTGCCAAAGATCTCTCTGTAGCATGGGATACTGTTTGATAGCATTTTACCCATAGTGGAACTTCTTTCAATATTGGAGTCAATCCTCTCAAACCCTACTGCTGCTTTATCAACTACCTTAATGGAATAGTCTGAATCCTTTGTTGTCATTTCAACAATGTTCCTATTATCTTTAGCAGGAGTAGATTTTATCTTAAGAAACCACTTGCTCATCATTAGGAAGCAACTCCTCAGTCATTTAAGTTTTATTGTGAAATTGTAGCAATTCCGACACATCTTCAGGCTCCACTTCTAATTCTAGTTCTGTTTCCACCACATCCACAGTCACTTCCTCCACTGTGGTCTTAAACCCCTTAAAGTCATCCATGAAGGTTGGAATCAACTTCTTTCAAACTCCTGTTAATGTTGTTAATATTCTGACCTTCTCCCATGAATTATGAATGTTCTTAATGGAATGTAGGATGAATCTTTTCCAGAAGGTTACCAATTTACTTTGCCCATATCCATTAGATGAATCACTATCTATGGTTAACTATAATCTTAGAAATGTGTTTCTTAAATAAAACTTGAAAGCCAAAATTATTTCCTGATCCATGAGCTGCAGAATGGATGCTGTGTTAGCAGGCAGAAAACAATATTCATTTCTTTGTACTTCTCCATCGGAGCTCTTGGGTGACCAGGTTCATTGTCAATGAGTAGTAGTATTTTAAAAGGAATCTTTCTTTCTGAGCAGTTGGTCTCAACAGCGGGCTTAAAATATTCAGTAAACCGTAAGCAGATTTATCATAATTCTTAAGGACTTAGGCTTTTTGGAATGGTAAATAAAGTTGGCTTCAACTTAAAGTCACCAGCTACATTATCTCCTAACAAGAATTAACCTGTTCTTTGAAGCTAATTTCTCTGGCTACGAAATTTCTAGATGGCATCTTCTTCCACTAGAAGGCTGTGTCACCATATTGGTCCAATCTTATGCTGCTAATAAAGACATACCTGAGACTAAGTAATTTATAAAGGAAAGAGGTTTAATTGACTCACAGTTCAGCATGGCTGGGAGGCCTCAGGAAACTTACAATCACGGCAGAAGGGGAAACAAACAAGTCCTTCTTCACAAGGTGGCAGCAAGGAGAAGTGTCAAGCAAAGAGGGAAAAGCCCCTTATAAAACCATCAGATCTAGTGAGAACTCACTATCAGGAGAACAGCAGTGTGGGGGAAACTGCACCCATGATTCAATTACCTCCCACTGGGTCTCTCCCATGACGTGGGGATTATGGGAATGACAATGCAAGATGAGATTTGGGTGGAGAAACAGCCAAACCATATTATTCACTTGCATTGACAATCTGTTGCTTAGTGTAGTCACCTTCATCCATTGTTAGCTAGATCTTCTGGATAACTTGCTGAAGCTTCTCCATCAGTATGTGCTGATTCACCTTACACTTTTTTTTTTTTTTTTTTTTTGAGAGGGGGTTTCACTCATGTTACCCAGGCTGGAGTGCAATGGCGCGATCTCGGCTCACCGCAACCTCCGCCTCCTGGGTTCAGGCAATTCTCCTGCCTCAGCCTCCTGAGTAGCTGGGATTACAGGCACGCGCCACCATGCCCAGCTAATTTTTTGTATTTTTAGTAGAGACGGGATTTCACCATATGGACCAGGACGGTCTTGATCTCTTGACCTCGTGATCCACCCGCCTCGGCCTCCCAAAGTGCTGGGATTACAGGCTTGAGCCACCGCGCCCGGCCTTCACCTTACACTTTTATGCTAAGGAGATGGCGTCTTTCTTCAAACCTCATGAACCAACCTCTGGTAGCTTCAAACTCTTCTTCTGCAACTTCTTCACCTTTTACAGAATACACCTTTCACCTTCTTCAGCCTTCACAGAATTCAAGAGAATTAGGGCTTATTTCTGTATTGGGCTTTGGCTTAAGGGAAGGTTGTAGCTGGTTTGATCTTCTATTCAGACCACTAAAACTTTCTTCCTATCAATTGAAAGGCTGTTTCACTTTCTTATCATTCATGTGTTCACTGGAGTAACAATTTCTTTCAAGAACAATTTCTTTCTTTCTTCCTTTACATTCATGATTTGGTTCTTTGGAGTTAAAAGGCCTAGTTTTTGACCCATCTAGTCTTTGGACATGCCATGCACACTAAGATTAATAATTTCTGGCTTTTTAAAAATTATTTTAACTTTTATTATAGATTAACGAGGTACATGTGCAGGTTTGTTACACAGGTATATTGCATAATGCCGGGGTTTGGGGGACAAATGATTCTCATCATCCAGGTAGTGACCACAGCACCCAACAGGTAGTTTTTCAGCCCTACCCCTTTCATCTAGCAGTTCCCAGTGTCTTTTTTCATCTTTATGTCCACGTATACAAATGCTTAGCCCTCATTTATAAGTGATAACATGCACTATTTGTGTAGTATTTCGTTTTTTGTTTCTGCATTAATTCACTTGGGATAATGACCTCCAGGTGCTTCCATTTCATTCTTCTTTATGGCTGTGTACTATTCCATATGTACCACATTTTTTTCATCCAATCACCTGTTGATGGGCATCGAGGTTGATTCCATGTCTTTGCTATTGTCAATAGTGCTGTGATGACCATATAAGTGTATGAGTCTTTTTGGTAGGACAATTTTATTTTCAATTGCGTATATACCCAGGAACAGGATTGCTGAATTGAGTAATTCTGTTTTTAGTTCTTTGAGACATCTCCAAACTGCTTTCCACAATTGCTGAACTAATTTACATTCCCAACAACAGTATATAAGTGTTCCCTTTTCTCTGCAGCCTCCCCAGCATCTATTATTTTTTAGCTTTTTAATAATAGCCATTCTGACTGTGTGAGATGCTATCTCATTGTGCTTTTGATTTACATTTCTCTGATGATTAATGATGAGCATTTTTCATTCATTTTTAGCTTCTGATTTAAAGTGAGAGGCACGTAATTTCTTTCACTTGCACACTTAGGGCCATTGCAGTGCTATTCATAGGCATATATATATACGTATATGTGTGTGTGTGTGTGTGTGTATATATATATATATTTATATATATATATTTTTTGAGATGGAGTCTCACACTGTCACCAGGGCTGGAGTACAATGGTGCGATCTTGGCTCACTGCAACCTCTGCCTCCTGGGTTCATGCGATTCTCCTGTCTCAGCCTCCTGAGTAGCTGGGATTACAGGTGCACACCACCATGCCTGGCTAATTTTTTGTATTTTTAGTAGAGACGGGGTTTCACTACATTGGCCAGACTGGTCTAGAACTTCTGACCTCGTGATTCGCCTGCCTCAGCCTCCCAAAGTGCTGGGATTGCAGGTGTGAGCCACCGTGCCTGGCCCATAGGCATAATTTCAATATTGTTGTGTCTCAGGGAATACAGAAGCCTGAGGGAAGAGGGACTGGGAGAGACAAGTGGGGAGAGAGGGAGAGAGGGAGAGAAAGAGAGAGAGAAACAGGGAACAGCTGGTTGGTGGAGCAGTCAGAACACACATTTGTCAATTACATTCACCGTCCTACATGGGTGCCACTTGTGGAGCCCCAAGGCAATTACGATAGCAGTATCAAAGGTCACTGATCAGAGATCACCATAACAGATATAGTAATTAGAGCCTGAAATATTGTGAGAATTACCAAAATGTGACACAGAGACACAAAGTAATCACATGCTGTTGGAAAAAGGTCTCCAATAATCTTGCTCAAGGCAGGGTTGCCATGAAACTTCAATTTGTAGAAAACATAGAATCTGCATCATGCAATAAAGTGAAATGTAATAAAATGAGGTATGCTTCTATTCCCATTTCACAGATGAAGAAACTGAAGGTCAAAAATCATGTGACTTTCTCAGACAGTTCCTGGACTGTAGAAATTTAATCTCTATAATCCCTGACAAGAACAAGCATTGCCATTAAGCCATGCTGGCATGATGTACCAGGGAGTTAGTAAAACTGGTGGTGTTAGGGTTCTCTAGAGAGATGAGACTAATAGTTTAGATGTATATATAAAGGGGAACTTATTAAGGAGTGCTGACTCCCATGATCACAAAGTGGGCTCCCACAATAGGCCATCTGCAAGCTGAGAAGCAAGGAAGCCAGTCCAAGTCCCAAAACCTCAAAAGTAGGGAAGTCAACAGTGCATAGACTCTTGGCCTTCCGTCTGTGGCCAGAGTTCCAAGAGTCCCAAAGCTGAAGAACTTGGGGTCCTATATTCAAGGGCAGGAAGCCTTTAGCATGGGAGAAAGATGTAGGCTGGAAGACTAAGCCTAATACTGCCACATTCCCCTGCCTCCTTTTATCCTAGCTGCGTTGGCAGCTGATTACAATGTGCTCACCCAGATTGAGGGTGGGTCTGCCTCTCCCAGGCCACTGACTCCAATGTTCATCGCCTTTGGCAACACCCTTACAGACACACCCAGAAACAATACTTTGCATCCTTCAATCCAATCAAGGTGACACTCAATATTAACCATCACAGATGCAGAAGCTAAGACTCCAAAACTATGACTACATGCTGAGATTTAGCTGGTATCATTCAGGTTGAGATGCTAACCTTTCTGACTTGATAAAATCTGACCCTCATACAGCTTTGAGGAAGAGGCCAAGAAAGCCAAGTGGTCTTCAGGCCACATGTGAACAGAGCTTTGGCCACATGATGTGGCTGGAACGAAAGTCTGGCACTGTGGGAAGAGCACCAGCTGGGAGGACCCAGGAGAAGCAGCCAGCATGTTGGAGCAGCTCTTTGAAACCTGTGGACAAGTGGCAGAGACTCGTCCTCTGGCTGCACTTTTGTGGTTTTGGGCAGCTGTGGCACCAAGGTATGCTTTCTCATGTTCTGGGCTCAGTTTAGGGTAAGGTGAAGATACTGTCTTAGGGTTCTCCAAAGAAACAGAACCAAAGATATTTATAGATATATAAGAGAGGATGTATTACGGCAATTGGCTCATATGTTTGTGGAAGCCAGAGAGTCCCATCATCAGCCATCTGCAAACTGGAAAACCAAGAAAGCTGCTGGTGTGACTCAGTCTGAGTCTGAAGGCCTGAGAACCACACAAGCAAATGGTGTTAAGTCCTAGTACAAGGCCAAAGGCCTGAGAATGAGGTGGAGTGCTGGTCTAAGTCCCAGAGTCCGAAGATATGAGAACCAGGAATTCTGATGTCCAAGGTAGAAGGTGGGATGTACCAGCTCAAGGAGAGGGAGAAAATGTGTTCGCCTCTGACTTTTGGTTCCATCTAGGCCCATATGTGGGATGATGTCTATCCACATGAGTGAGGGTGAATCTTCTTTACCCAGTCTAGTGATTTAAATGCTAGTCTCTTTGGCAGATATCCTCACAGACACACCCAGAGATAATACATTTCCAGTTATCTGGGCATTCCTTAGCCCAGCTGACACCTTAAATGAACCATCACAGACAGACTGACCTCTGACCTAGGTATGTTAAAAGTCAGTCTTTGCCCAGAATGTGGAAGATCTGTGATTCATGAATTATCCAGAAATATTTGCTTTCTCAAGGTGTTAGGATAAAGTCTAAATCTTTCGACAACATTCCAATAGCATAAATGGGTATAACTGAGCTCATATGGTTTATTGCGTGTGCCATCATATCTGGATGAAGGGCTTACAATGCACGTGAAATCACCTTCCAAATGTGTAGAAAGCCACATAGAAACACGTGGCATTAGTTGTGAGAGTAACAATGTGTATCACTGGCAGTGATCACAAGGGTACTTATACTTTAACCTCTACACTGCAACACTATTTTTTTTTTTTTTAATTTTAGAGATAGGGTCTCACTCTATCACCCAGGCTGGAGTGCAGTGGTGCCATCATAGCTTACCATAATCTTAAACCCCTGGGCTCAAGTGATTCTCCCACTTCAGTCTCCTAAGTAGCTAGGACTGTAGGCATGCACTACCATGCGTGGTTAATTTTTTAATTTTTGTAGAGGTGAGGTCTTGCTATTTTTTTTTGACAGGGTCTCACTATGTCATTCAGGCTGGAATACAGTGTCACGATCTCAGCTCACCGCAGCCTCTGCCTCCCAGGTGCAAGCAATTCTCCTGCCTCAGCCTCCTGAATAGCTGAGATTACAGGTGCACACCACCACATCCAATTAATTTTTGTATTTTTAGTAGAGATGGGGTTTTGCCATGTTGGCCAGGCTGGTCTCAAACTCCTGGCCTCAAGAGATCCACCTGCCTCAGCCTCCCAAAGTGTTGTGATTATAGGCATGAGCCACTGTGCCCAGCCTGAAGTTGCTCAGACTGGTCTCAAACTCCTGGCAATCCTCCTTCCTCAGCCTCCCAAGTTGCTAGAACTACAGGCATGTATCACCACACTTGGCTAAGTGACACTATTTCCAAATAACCAGTATTTCACGGGACATCTTTATTCAGTAGGAGCAGGCAGGCAAAATGGTCTTACCTTTCTGAAAACTATATATAGTTTATATATATTTATTTATAACTTTTCCCCATGGGGTTGTAATGGTTTACAGCTGTGAGTAGAAGAGACTGCTGGGTGAGCTACACACTGGGTATTCACCATTTAGTCCACAGAGTCTAGCTGGTGTCAGGAATACAGCAGGTGCTCAACAGTTGTGTACTGAGTTAAACTGATGACAGCTGAACCACATTAGAATGGTGGTAGCCTCAGAGGGGCAGGCTCATTCCAGAGGCACATGCCACTGAGGGACTGACTGGTGGTCCACACGGTGCTATAGTGAGAACTCAATGAAAAGGCCCCACAAGACACCATTTCTCTCCAATAGAAACTTGCTTTGCTTGTGATTATTTACTCCTTTGAACAGGAGGTTTCCCTCTATCTCCCAGAAAATTATACGTATACAAATCTGTGAGTCTAGGATGTGAAGGAGACAACATTAGATGTGGCGTCTTCTGGGTCAGCCCAGGGAAGGCCCAGGGACAAGAAGCAGTGGTTCTCCTTCCCCAGCTGGTGCTGATATTTGGGGCTTGCTGTGGTCTTCTCCCAGGCGAGATCATTTGAGCCTTTTCAGGTCTAGATTTGGTTAAGCTGACTTAGGGGAATTTTCCACAGGAGCAAAGCAACAAGAAGCTTCCAAGCTCCAGTATTTCCAGACAAGCCGAAATTCTGGGTTTATATGGATAAAGTGGGCAGTTCTACTAGGAGACTATCAGGAGGAATATGGCGTGTCCAGGCCAGTAGCCAGAGAGTTGTGGGCTGAAATGAAATAAATGCTGGTGGTATTTCATATCCCCCATCAGAGGAAACCAGAAAATAGAGTTCTATTTGATTTATTGTTACAATATTTTTTATTATTAAATGGGAGACTAGAAATTTCAACTTAGAACTGCTTCTGTATAGCATTTCACAGTTTACAACACATTTTGAGTGAATGCTTTTTTTTTTTAAAAACCATTGGAACCTCATATCCAACTCCAGATAACATACAAAAAGCAGTTTGCGAGCTACAACATGGAATGCAAACACACTCTGTTGTATTTTATCTGTGAGTGTGTGGCTGAGGTTTTGTTATTTTTGGTAATGACAAGATTTTTCATCTGGACATTGCCAGGTCTTCATTTCCCTTGAGATACTTGAGACCCACATGTGACTTGTCTAAGGTCACATAGCTGGTGTGTTTAATAGAGCCAGTCTTCTGTTAGCCATACCTACTGCTAAAAATTAGCCTTTGCCGGTGAAGAGAAAAAAAATCTGTGGTTGGCTATCACCCCCACACTGAACAACAATGCTGCATTTGCAGCATTATTGACACCTAAGGTTGATGATGGTCCTGTCTCTTTAAGAAGAAAAAAAAGATCGCTGGATAGGGGGAGCAACTGACTGCGGCAGGAGCCGCCTGTACTCAGTGCGGCTGCGGGACAGTCACGCTGGGACCTGCAGATGGCACCGGAGGAAAACAAAGGCAGGGAGACCCTGATGCTCACAGCTCCCGGTAAGTCCGAGGTTCCAGCTGGGTGACCTGCGAGAAGGGCACCTACAGGACCGGCCTGCGGATGAGCGGGCTCCGCGGTGTGGTTGGCCATCCGGTCCCCTGAGCCTGGGAAAGCAGGGCTCGGCCACTGCAGCTGCTGGGGGGATGAAAAGGGACAGTCTCCTTAACATACCCGCCTCCAGAGAGGACGGAGGTAGACACGCCTTCAGCGCGCCGTGCAGCCGTGAGTAATGAGCTCTTTTGAAAACGCACAGTTTGGGTTGGCCGCCTGTGAATTTGTGGGTGAGGAGCGCTGCAGGGTAACTAGAGAGATCTGCCTCAGGGAGGATGCTGGACTAGCCGCTTTGTCATTTTAATTTCCACCCGGGTCGCCCTGCACGGCCACAATGGAGCCACTGCAGTAACACAGTGTGGGGTCCAGAGACTAGCAACAATAAGATGGGATTCTGAAAGTAGCTTACAGTTATAGAATCGCTCTCACTTTAAAGAGCATGCCTTCAAACAATGCCATGTTATGGTTAGCTTATATAATATTTGAAAATCCTGCTTTTTGTTAAAAACATTTCACATATTTAGTTTTATTCTAATAAGTGATTATTAGATTATCTGAAAGAGTTTTCCAGCTCTAGCAACAAAACCTCTCTCTTGCTGTCTTTTCTTCTTCCTTATAATAAGGTTAATACCTCAGAGAAGAGGACTGGATTTGTTCCTATTATCACATATCAATTATTTTGTCTTTAATTTTATTCTACCTCTGAAGATGGATAAAGCCTGTTCTGCTTAAGAAGAAGGCAGAAGCCAGGCTGATTCCACGTGCTTGCTTCCCAAGCACAAGCTGCCCTGAAGTTGTTTTGAAGGGGAACTCTTCATTTTCCATCAGTGCAGATAAAAGTAATTGATTCAGCGGGTCATGGACTAAAAAAAAGAAATAATAATTGACACTTAATTCCGCTGTATTTGCCACATGACAAGTATTGTTTTTCTTAAGCTGCCCATTGATAATCAGACGCATTCTAGGTTAATGCAGGCTCATGATGTCCCAACAGTTTCACTTATGACCATCCAGATGGCTTTCCCTAATCTTGCCTGGAAGTCTCACTTTGGGCTGTGACAATCACCCCCAGTCTCCTTTCCTTTCCCCTCCTTAGCGGTCCTCTTCATCCTTTCTTCATCTGCCTGGGCTGTTTGAATGGGCAATTTTTTCTTTCTTTTCTCCTTGGGTCTTAAAGACTCCTTCAGTCTTTCTTTCAAACAAAGCAAACCAGATTTTCCACATTTCTGTATCTTCCTTATATCTTACTCGGTTTATAGAGAACGTTTCCCATGATTAAGTGTTTTCTATTCTTCACATAATAGGAAGAAAAGTCCAATTAAAGCCCTTGAAGACTGACGTTTGCTTACATCCAAAGCATCTCATGAACTGTTGCTTTAAACTGGATCTGTCCGCAGAAGCCCTCAGCTCTACCACATCCTCACTCTGCAGCCCCTCACAATCCCCGTTACTTCTGCGAGCCTCAGTTCCTTCCTGTGTCAGACATGATGCAATTATTCACTTAATGGTCACAGGGCTGAAACCAGGTGATGTATGTCAAGGCCCCTAGCAAGGTTCTTCAAATGGTGTCACTATTTAGTAAGAGTTTTGTTGTTTTCTCACTCAGTCCACCATCTACCTAACCACCCATCCATGGTGAAGAATGCCAGAGCGGTTCATGCACCATTTCCCTAAAGGAATAAATTTTTAAATGAACTTCTGGCTGAGTGCATCTGAATGAGTTCTGATCACTACAAAATCTATATTTGGTTCTTGCTATGCACAAAACACTGTTCTAAGACCTCTTGTGTATAAAAAGAATGCCGATGTTTCCATGTTGCCATAAGAGTATTCTTTGGAAGAGGGAAGGCCAATTCCCTTTGTACAACTCTTCCTAAATCCTTCATGACAGCAGCAGTGATGATATTGACCGCTCCCACCATAAGCCTACATGAGGATCGCTAAATGTGATTGATGTGGAGGATGCCAAATTGGAAGTCAGAACAATTCCCATTGCTATTATGATCTTGGACAGCCTGGGTGGTAGTTTGCTCTTTGCATTGCCAATCCTGTTACTATTTTAATTTCTACTTTATATGCCTTTCTCCTGCCATCTTGTCTTTCCTTGAACTCTACACTTAGGACACTGTGTCAGATTTTAGCGTCTAGGATAAGGCTGTTGCACCCCTAACTAAGGGGGAACATAGTGAAGTTAGGAAAAGCCCTGGATTGAGGACCAAAGGGTGTGGCTCTAGCCCTGCTTTGGCTTCTCTTTGTGCTAATGAGAAAGCCTTTTAATGTCATCTCTACGGTAAGAGACACTGAATAATCTTTAAATTTCTTTCAAGTTCTGGCTGAGTGATTCAGATAGCTCTCTTAAGGGTACCCTCAGTTTATAAGAATTATTTGATCAAATAAAATGCTTTTGTCTCATTGATTCTTGCAATAACCTTATGAAACAGGCAGCCCCATTTTGCCGATTACAAAATGTAAGCTTGAGAGTAGAACCCCAAGTATTTATTAGTAAAAAGAAAGGTTGAAGAGATGGTAAGACTCGATTCTCTCAGTGAGCATCAGTGAGTTAGTTCTCAGACTGAACTCTTGAGTTCTGTTCCTACCATGGTATCCCCCTCAAGGCACTTCAAGTTTATGATGATATGAAACCCAAGGTGCCACACTGGTTCTGGGTTTTGTCAGGAAAGATCTATGGTCCACTTATAATAACCTTACATCAAAACAAACATTTGTTTTAAATATTCTGCTCAAGGTTAAACTATTAATCTGTCATCTAGGGCAGAAAATGAGGGCTTCACAGTCTACATAACCTTTTAATTTAATATGTTCTGAAATGACATTTAAAAATAAATCAAAGCCACCCTAATATAATTATGGGTGATCATTTAAATTTTATAAACCTCCTTACTTCATTAAAGTAGTAGGTGCTAGAAACAAGTATTTGAATTTTATATGCAAATAGAATTTGCGCATATTTTTACATAGCAATAATTTAGGCTTTTTTCTTTGTTTTTAATGCAGTAATACATTTAACTATTTTAAAAATTCTAATAGGGTTACAAGATAAAATACACAAAATATTGCATAAGACAGAAACATACTAAAAAAATTCATGGTTTATCTGAAACTAAAACTTAAGGTGTATATGTTTATAATTTCTATTTGCTAAATCTGGCAATATGACATAAACAGAGCTTTAATTGATAAATTAAATGATAGCTACTTAAAGCTTAAAGATATTAGTTTGTTAAGTCTTTAAGCTTCAAACATAAGTTACAACCAGTCTTTATGAGTTTTCTGTCAATTATACCAAATATCCCTTTAGTTTTTTTTTTTTTTTTTTTTTTGAGATGGAGTCTTTCTCTGTTGCCAAGCTGGAGTGCAGTGGCATGATGTCGGCTCACTGTAACCTCTGCCTCCTGGGTTAAAGCGATTCCCCTGCCTCAGCCTCCCAAAGTAGCTGGGACTACAGGCGCACACCACCACGCCCAGCTAATTTTTATATTTTCAGTACAGATGGGGTTTCACGATGTTGGCCAGGATGGTCTCGATCTCCCAATCTCATGATCCACCCACCTCAGCCTCCCAAAGTGCTGGGATTACAGGCGTGAGCCACCGCACCCAGCCTCCCTTTAGTTTAATTAATTAATTAATTTTGAGATGTTGTCTAACTCTGTCACCCAGGCTAGAGGTGCGATCTTGGCTCATTGCAACCTCCACCTCTCAGGTTCCAGTGATTCTCCTGCCTCAGCTTCCTGAGTAGATGGAATTATATACAAGTGGCTGCTACCAGGCCCAGCTAATTTTTGTATTTTTAGTAGAGGCGGAGTTTCACCATGTTGTCCAGGCTGGTCTTGAACCCTGATCGCCAGTGAGCTGCCTGCCTCAGCCTCCCAACGTGTCAGGATTAGAGGTGTGAGCCCAGTCAATAGTGTTCATTAAATGTTTATGCTAACTGACCATTCAGAGACAATCCTGATAACGAAGAACTGATCTATGTTCAATTTACCATCATATTCCTGAGAGTCCCTATTAAGAATAAAAAAAAAATACCCAAGATTTTAAATGTATTTGGAGTAAGATAGATTGGGTTTTGGAACCTGGCTCCACATCATACTAGTTCTCACAGTTAACCTCCTGCAGCCTCAGCTTCCTCCTTAAATGGGACTCAGGTTAAAAATCCCCACCTCAAAGACTGAGTAACAGTTTAGTGAGCCTCTGCCATGGCTGCACAGGGTCAGCCCTCCCAAGAGTTAGTTTTTAAAGAAGTAATTGAATATTATTTTTCCCTTCAAAAAGTCAGTTATCAGATAGTAGCAATTAAGATATTATCAAGTATTCTGAAATGACGCTTAAAAGTCAAATATATTTTAGTCATCTAATCTATTTTTAATATTTCATTTAACAACTTTATTGAGATATTCACATACCATACAATTCACTATATCTGATGTTATTTTTATGTAAAATTTTATCTTTGAGGATAAACAGCTTTTGAAGGCAAACCTAAGACTCTGGGTCCTTCTATTTCAGTGCCAGTCCCCAGCCTCCCACAATTAGCTCTGCCAGTTGACAAGCTAGAATATGGGGTTAGATAAACTACATACAAAATATGTGTAGTTTTATTATCTACAAATTGGATAAAGTGACTAAATTTTTCAATCTTTATTGAATACTTTCTGTATCCATAAACCTAAGTAGGGGAGTCAAAGGTGAATAAGATATTCTTGAGGAACTTTCAGCAAAGTAGACAAGAAACATTTGTATGACACAGAGGGATTTGAACACTGGGGTAATAATTCATATATTTTTCTTATTAAATCTGAAATACTCTATCTTTTCTATTTGACATTTTACATCAAAATCTTTAATTACGCACATACAAAGAGCAGTAGCACTCACCTTTAGCTTCACCTTTGGTGTTCTAGAAACTATGTACATATTCAATTTCTGGATTATATTTAAGGTCGGGCAGTGGCTGTGGTGACCCTGACCTTTCCAGCAGCATACTATGCCGACACGGGTCTTTCATTAATGTCATCCATAATGTTTGCTGTGCCTTAAAAGTCCACTGATTTATAGTGTGAATTCATTTGATTTTTCCATTTTGCAAAGATTCCATTTTTAAAACAATTTAGTCTTTGCTGACTCACGTTTTCTCCTGAAGTCAGGAGGGTAAGATGATTGCTTTGCTGATAATTCTCATGGAGGCGTTCTGTGGTCCTGAAGTCTGTCTGCATTTGGGTCCTTGTTTTTTAATGTTAGGGGCTTTCAAGGGTCAGCTTTCACCATATCCCAGAGGACTGAACCATATATGAATTTGGCCAAACAGGATAAAAAAGGATGAATTTTTCATTCCCATCTTCAGATGAACATAGAACCCATTCTCAGGAGATCACCAAGGGCAATTCTGCCTCTATTCCTTTCTCAGAGCGTTTCTAAGGAAACTCAAGCTATTTTGCCAGGTGCAGTTGCAGGGGCGTGTCTGTGAGTGAAAAGGGAACGAGTCCTTCAGGGAAGAGGGACTTACTAGTCCCAAAGACACCCTTAAACAGACAAGGCAGCATATCAAAGGAGATAAAGCAACCCAGTGGATCCTGATTGTATTTTAACCTCATCCCTGCAAGAGAGGCCTTTCTTGTCCAGTCCTCTGGGGACAGCAAGGTGTCCCTGTGCCAGTTCCTGGGAAGCTTGCTTTATCCCCCTTCTCTCTGGTGCAATTCACCTTGTCACCTCAGGAGCTTCTTCACTTCCCACACCTTCTCCCGCCTACCTCTGCCAAAGGGCAGCGTTCAGCTCAGGGAACAGCACCCATTATTTATACAATGGTTGTGATTTAAGTCCCGAGTCTCCTGGCTGTTTCTGTTTCAAACTGTGTAACTCAAAGAACTTTTCCCATCCAAACATCAGCTGGCATGTTAATCTTCCTACTCCTTTAATGAGATCATATGTACGGTAGTGCCAAGTCTTCCTACTGTGGGTCAAGCCTAGATGCCAAAATAGGATATTTTTGCCGAGAAGACCAGGAGGTCACTGAGTGCACACATGCTTGTTAGCTGTTGGCAGCAGCTTCAGGTTTCAAGCTGGAGAGGAGGGGAGTCCCCGTCCCTAACAGCTGTTGGACAGCACTGATCGTTTTGTCCCCTGAAGCATGAGAAGAGGTCATGAATCATTGCACACAGAATATCATGAACACATTTCACGTCACTTCATGTGTTAAAAAATACCACATCAGCAATGGTAGTAGTATCTAATATTTGCAAAAGCTGTCTGCAGTTGACTAAGTGCTGTTACAACACAGTTCATGAATAAGGCAAGCTGGCCCTGTTCAGGGTTGAGGAAAGTCAGGCACAAGGAGATTATGTGATTCTCAAGCCATGGTGAGAACACCTAAGACCGATTTCTTCCATCAGGTGGTGCCACTCCCCAAACAGTAGGGTAGAAGCAGCTTTCCTACCTTTCAGAAAGAGGAGGAGGAAGAAATGAGGTTTGAGGGTGTGAAAGGAAAATATCTTAGGATCCCAAAATCACCAAGGAAATCTCAAGCCAGGAACCGCTTAGGGCAAACCTGCCTCCCATTTTATTCAAAGTCATTCCTCTACTCACTGAGACAGATTTGCCTCCTTTGCAAAGGCTAATCAGAAACTCAAACGAATGTAACCTAACCGTTTATCATCTATCTGTGACCTGGAAGCTCCCTTCCCACTTCCAGTCTTCTGCCTTTGCTTCAAGTCGTCCACACTCAATCAGTGTACTTCTTTTTTTTTTTTTGAGACAGAGTCTCAATCTGTTGCCCAGGCTGCAGTGCAATGGCACAATCTCGCTTCACTGCAACCTCCAGCCCCCTGGGTTCAAGTGATTCTTCCATCTCAACCTCCCAAGGAGATGGGATTACAGGCACTGGCCATCATGTCTGGCTAATTTTTGTATTTTTGGAGAGACACTGTTTTACCATGTTGGCCAGGCTGGTCTTGAACTTCTAACCTTAGGTGATCTACCCGCTTTGGCCTTCCAAAGTGCTGGGATTACAGATGTGAGCCACTGCATCTGGCCTGTACCTCTTACATACACTAATTGATGTCTATGTCTCCCTAAATGTATAAAACCAAGCTGTGCCCTGACCACTTTGGGCACATGTCATCAGGACTTCCTGAGGCTGTGTAAGGGATGCATCCTCTACCTTGGCAAAATAAACTTTCTAAATTAACGGAGACCTGGCTCAGATTTTCTGGGTTCGCAGAAGGCCTATACTTGTGTCATGTACTCGGTTGTGGGGAAGAAGAAAGAGCTGGGAGCCACCAAGATTTAAACAAAGTATAGGCTGTTGCTGGACTCTTCTAAGCACCAGTTTCCTTCTCTGTATAATGAAATTCACAATTCCCTATCAAATCACTGGGCTGTAATGAGACTGAAATAAAATCATCCCTATGAAATCTCTTTAGCAATATGAAAATACCATGCTCCTACAAGGTAATCCTATCATACTGCATTTTAATTTTACTATCAATAACATTTCAACTATATAAAAATTTTGTATATGCTAATATTCTTTGCCTTGTTACACAGACTCCCAGTGGCCACACTCTAGCTCACAGGCACAAGCTGACTCTCGCAGGCAGTCAGGTGAGGTGAGGCTCTGGGGCTCCAAGTCCAGCACCCACCTCAGATCTTCATGTCCTGAGCAGAGCAGTAGGGGCGACTTACCTGGGTGCCAAGTGGGCAAAAATGGCATCTTCCCCACCATGTGTATAGGAAGGTGAATTCCTGGATGCTGAGGGGCAGGGGCACAGAAACTCCACACCCACTCTCCCTACGAAAATGGCAGGCAGGGCCCATAGGGACAATGATATCCCCCTCCTCCCACCGCTATGGATATAAGGCCCCAGTGGACACCAAGGCCTCAGCATATCATGCCCCAAGTGACACTGGACTCCAGGTGGACACTGGACATCATACCACGTTGATGCCAGACCCCAGTTTGGTACATAAGTCCTGGGTGGACTCCAGGCCCCAGCTGAACATCAGGCCCCTGGTGGATGCCCATGTTAATACCAGACCCTGGGTGGACACAAGGCTCCATGTACATTCAGGTCCCAGGTGGAAACCGGGCTCCAGATGGACATCAGGCATACACCTGGTGTATGTCAGGTCCCAGATGGACACATCGGTCCCAGCTGAACACCAGGCTCTGGATGAACACCAGGCCCCAAGTGGATGTCCAGTCCCCAGGTAAATATCAGGGCCAAGATGAACAGGAGGCCCCAGGCAGACACCTAGGCCCCTGGCGAACATCAAGCCCCAGGTGGACACCATGACCCGAGGGGAATATTTGGCTCCAGATGGATATCAGGTTCCAGGTGAATGCCCAGTTCCCATGTAGACATCAGGCCCCAAGTGGACACCAGTCCCCAGATGGATATCAGGTCCCACATAGACACTGGACTTGAAGTGTACACCAGGCACTAGGCTCATACCCAGGCCACCGCTGGACACAATGGAACAACAGGTTCCAGTCAGTGATATAATAAAGCACATTACAAAGCTCCTTCACTCATATTGTCTTAATAATTAATTGGGCTGGATATTCATATGTCCATATATAGGCTTACCTCAGAAATGTACTTATTTAGATTCGTAAAATGTGTTTCTACTTGTTTAATGCAAACTCAGGCTCCATTCAGTGATTTAAAACAGCATATCACAAAGCTTCTTTGCACATAGCTTGGTTTTCGTTATTAGAACTGAATGTTCATATATAGGTCTAATAGCCCCTGAAATGTCATATCTGAGATTCTACAAAACATGTGTTTGGAACTTGTTTCATGGAAACAGGTTCCATTCACTTATATAAAAGAGCACATCAGAAAGCTTCTCCTCACATAGCCTGTTTTTCATTATTAGGGCTGAAAATCTGTATGTTTATATATAGGTGTAATTGCCTCTGAAATCTCTTTTTTTTTTGAGATGGAGTTTCACTCTTGTTGCCCAGGCTAGAGTGCAATGGCACAATCTCGGCTCACTGCAACCTCTGCCTCCCAGGTTCAAGCGGTCCTCCTGCCTCAGCCTCCTGAGGAGCTGGGATTATAGGCATGTGCCATGACACCCAGCTAATATTGTATTTTTAGTAGAGATGGGGTTTCTCCATGTTGGTCAGGCTGGTCTCAAACTCCTGACCTCAGGTGATCCACTCGCCTCAGCCTCCCAAAGTGCTGGCATTACAGGTGTGAGCTACCATACCCAGCCTGAAATCTCATTTCTTAGATTCTCCAAAATGTGCTTGGAAATTGTTTAATGGAAATTCCGTTTGCATTCAGTGATATAATAAAGCACATCAAAAAGTTTCTTCACACATAGCTTGTTTCTAGTTATTACTACTGGATATTTGTATGTTCACATATAAAGCTAATAGCCTCTGAACTGTCATTTTTGTAGATTCTACAAAACATGTTTGGAACTTGTTTCATAAAAACACAGGTTCCATACACTGATACAAAACAACACATCACAAAGCTGTTTTTAGTTACTAGGGATGGATACTCGTATAGTCATACATAGGCCTAATATCCTTTGAAATGTCATTGCTTAGGTTCAAAAAAACGAGTGCTTGAAACTTGTTTAACAAAAACACGAGTTTCATTCATTCGTATAAAATAGTATATCACAAAGCTCAAAGCTTCTTCACACATAGCTTGCTTTTAAGTTATTAGGGCCGCATATTCATAGGTTTATATATAAGCCTAAAAGCTTCTGAAATCTCATTAATTAGATTCCACAAAACATATGTTTGGAACTTGTTTAATGAAAACTCAAGTTCCATTCAGTGATATAATAAAGCACATCACAAAGGTTCTTCCCACATAGCTTTTTTCTAGTTATTAGGGCTGGATATTTGTAGGTTCATATATAGGCCTAATAATCTCTGAAATGTCATTACTTAGATGCTCATAATATGTGCTTTTGGAACTTGTTTAACAGCAAGACTGGTTCCATTCAGTGATATCAAACAGCATACCCCAAAGCTTCTTCACACATAGATTGTTTTTTGTTATTAGGGATATTTATTTATTCATATATAGGCCTAATAGCCTATGTAACGTCATTCTGCAGGTCCTACAAAATGTGTGTTTGGAACTTAATAAAAACACAAGTTCTGGCCAGGTGTGGCGGCTCACGCCTATAATCCCAGCACTCTGGGAGGCCAAGGCGGGTGGATCACGAGGTTAAGAGACCAAGGCCATCCTGACCAACATGGTGAAACCCCGTCTCTACTAAAATACAAAAATTAGCTGGGTGTGGTGGCACACGCCTGTAGTCCCAGCTACTTGGGAGGCCGAGGCAGGAGAATTGCTTGAACCCGGGAAGCAGAGGTTGCAGTGAGCTGAGATTGCGTCACTGCGCTCCAGCCTGGCACCTGGCGACAGAGCAAGACTCTGCCTCAAAAAAACAAAACAAAACAAAAACAAAAAAGCACAGGTTCCATTCAGTGATGTGAAAGAGCACATCACAAAGCTTATTCATACACAGATTGTTTCTAGTTATTAGGGATGGATATTTGTATATTCATATACAGATCTAATAGCCTCTGAAACGTCATTTCTTGGGTGCTAAAGAATGTGTTTTGGAAGTTGTTTAATAAAAGTGCAGGTTCCAATCGTTGATATAAAACAGCAAATCACAAAGCTTCTACTCACATAGCTTGTTACTCGGGCTGGATTTTCATATGTTTATATATAGGCCTAATAGCCTCTGAAATCTCATTAAATAGATTCTACAATATGTGTTTTTACAACATGTTTAATGGAAACTCACATTTCATTCAGTGATACAATAAAGCACTTCATCACACATAGCTTTTTTCTAGTTAATAGGTCTGGATATTCTTATGTTCATATATAGGCCTAATAATATCTGATATTTCATTAGTTAGATTCTACAAAATGTGTTTCTGGTACGTGTTTAGTAGAAACACAGGTTTCTTTCAGTTATATGAAACAGCACATCACAAAGCATCTTCGCACACAGACTGTTTTAGTTATTAGGGATGGATATTTGAATATTCATAAGACATAATAGCCTCTGGAATGTCATTCCTTAGGTTTTACAAAATATGTGTTTGGAAATTGTTTAATGAAAACACAGGTTCCAGTCAGTGATATGAAACACCACATAGCAAAGCTGCTTTGTGCACAGATTGTTTTTAGTTATTAAGGATAAATATCCGTATATTCGTATGTAGGCCTAATAGCCTCTGAAATGTCATTCCTTAGTTTGTACAAAACATGTGCTTAGAACTTCTTTAATAAGAACACAGGTTACGTTCAGTGATATAATAAAGCACATCACAAAGCTTCTTCTCACATGGCTTCTTTTTAGTTTCAGAGCTGAATTTTCATATGTTTATATATAGGCCTACTAGCCTCTGAAATCTCATTTATTAGATTCCATAAAACATGTGTTAGGAACTTGTTTAATGAAAGGTCATGTTCCATTCAATGATATAATAAGGTACATCAAAAAGCTCCTTTGCACATAACTTTTTTCTAGTTATTATGACTGGATATTTCCATGTTTACATACTGGCCTGATAACCTCTCAAATGTTGTTACTTACTTAGATACACCATGGGTGGACACTCAGGCTGTAGGTAAATACCAGTCCCCAGGTTTATATCAGGCGCAAGTTGGACACAAGACCCCAGGTATATGCTAGGCCCCAGGTGGACATCAGGCATTTTGGTGTATGTCTGTTCCCAAGTTGACACATGGGCCCCAGTTGAACACCAGGCCCCACTTAAACTTCAGGCCTCAAGTGGATGTCTACGCCCTAGGTAAATACCAGGGCCACAGTGAACAGTAGGCCCCAGGTAGACACCCTGATCCCAGGCTAACATCCAGTTCCCGGTGGACATCAGGCTACAGGTGTGAATACCCAGTTTCCATGTGGACATCAGGCCCCAAATGGACATTAGGACCCAGGTGGACACTGGACTCAAGGTGTATATGAGGCTCACACCCATGCCACAGATGAACACAATGTCACAGGTGGACACCCATTCCATAGAGGATACCAAGGACAGGTGGACATCTAGGCTCAAGGGGGACATGAGGCTTTTTGTAGGCAACAGGACTCGGTGGATATCAGACCCCAGGAAAACACTCAGGTCCCAGGAGTACAATAGGCCTGAGGTGGATACCCAGCCCCTGGTGGATACTCAGTCCCCAGCTGAATATCAATCCTCATGGGACAGCACAATCCACATGGATACCAGGTGCCAAGTACATGCCTAGGCCCCTGGTGAATATCAGGCCCCAAGGGGACACAGACCAGAGCTAGACATCTGGCCCCAGGTGGACACCCAGGACCCAGATGAATATCTACACCTCAGGTTGACATCAGGTCCCTGGAGAACACCAGGCTTCAAATGACCACCAGGGCCCAGGTGGCTATGGAAGCCACAGGTGGACATCAGTACCAAGCTGACACCCAGGGGCCAGGTGGACACAAGGCCCCAGAGGAACAACAGGCCCAAAGTGGACATAGGCCCCAGGTGCACACCAGGTCCCAGGTGGATACCTAAGACCCAGGTAAACAACAGGCCCCAGGTGGACACTTTAGGTAGACACCAGGCCCCAGGAGGATACCCAGGACTCTAGTGGACATTAGGCCCTGGTAGACACCAACAGCCAAGTAGATGTCAGCCCCCAATTGGGCACTGAGGCCCCAGGTAAATGCCCAGGTCCCAGGTCAAAAACAGGCCCCTGATGGACACTCTGGCTCCAGGTGAACACTTGACTCCAAATGTCCTGGGTGGACGCCAGGCCCCAGGTGGATACCTAGGCCCCCATCTGGTGAACATCAGGCCCCAGGTGCACATCTAGGTCCCATGTGGACATCCAGGCCCAGGAAGTTCTCAGGCACTGGATAACACTCAGGCCCGGGTGGATGTCTGGTCCCAGGCTGACACCAAGGCCTCAGGTGGACACTAGGAACTAGGAGAACTTCAGGGCCCAGCTGAAATCAAGCCCAGGGTGGACACTCAGGCCCTTGCTAAGTACCAGGTGCCAGCTTAACATTGGGCCCCAGGTGGACATCAGACCCAAGGTAGACACTGGACTCCATGTAGATTTTAGTCCCCAGGTTCACAGTCATACCTCAGAAAAGTACCAGGCCAGGCCCTAGGTGTCTGTCAGACTCCATCTTGGTTCCAGGTAGACACCAAGTCCAAGGTGAACAGAAGGCCCAGGTAGGTATCTAATCCACAGGTGGACATCAGGCACCAGGTTGACACATAGGCCCCACATAGCAGCTACCTACACCACAGGTGGACATGAGGCCCAAGGGACATACCCACTCCCCAGGTGACTCTTAGGCCCTAGGTGAACACCGGGTCCTAGGCGAACATCAGGACCCAAGTGGATGCCCAGGCCCTTAGGGAATATCAGACTCCAAGGGGACACCAGGACCCATGTGGGCAGCTAGGCCCGGAGTGACATCAGGCTCCATATGGACACCCAGTCCCCAGGGGTACACACCAGTCCTCAATGACTGAATGGTCACATATTCTCTGGACAAATGCAATAAAATCATCTCCCCAAAGAATATATATTCTTTTAAACTACGAAAACAGTTCTCAATCATTCTCAAGATAAGTAACTCGTAACAGAATGTGAACACACACAGAAACAGCGATGAAACTCCTCCATGCAACAGGAGTGCAAAGCTGCTCAACTAGCCCCAGAGCAAGACCCACCACAGGCTTTGCATGGAGGACGCACAGATTAGAACGGAAAAAAGTGTGGGACTCGAGATTGCAATATAAAAGGAAAAATAGCAGCTGCGCACTCGAAGAAATTCAAGAAAGAAAGGGTGGCATGGAGAAGTAACTCACCCAGGCCTAGTTTCCCAAGAAACATGAGAAACCACACTGGGAAATGAAATGGCGGACCGAATCGAGCCCTGTCTAGATTTCCCATCGTGGGTCTCTCAGGCCTGCAAATGGCTACGGCAGCCCCGAACGGGGCCTACCCACGTTGCAGAAATTCACCACCACCGGAAAAAGGCGCTAAAAGCCGTGTTGGTCCAGGCCTTACCTTGCCGAAGCTTTCGGCAGTCCCTGGCGCCGCTGGCGGGCTCCGCGGCTTTCTTGGAGGGCCCGTGGTCTCGGCGCGGCCCCTCTCGGCTCTGGTGTCTGAACCGCGCGGGACGGGCCCCTGGTGCCGTGGGGGAGCCGCCCTGCAGGTTCACCCAGGCCCCCCAACGGGCCGTGCTCTCGCTCTCGGGCACCAGCCCACTCCAGTCGGGCAGTCCGGTGTGGTACGTCTCTGGGGCCCCAAGTCCAGCGCTTGTCCCACATCTCCTGGCCCTGAGCAGAGCCTCAGGAACGTCTTACCCAGCAGCCTCCTCGGCCAAAATGGCGCCTTCTCCACCACGTGTGCAGGAGTGCAAGTTCCCGGATGATGGGGTGGGTGGAGGGAGCACAGAAACTCGCCACCCACTCTCCCCACCAAGAGGGCGCTGCCTGTGGAGACACACCCATGGGCACCTTGGTAGTCACAAATGCTAGATTAAAAAATGATATTCTGGTTGGGCGCTGTGGCTCACGCCTGTAAACCCAGCACTTTGGAAGGGTGAGGCAGGTGGCTCACTTGAGGTCAGGAGTTCGGGACCATCCTGGCCAACATGGCGAATCCCTGCCCCTACTGAAAATACAAAAATTAGCTGGGCATGGTGGTGACTGCCTGTAATCCCAGCTATTTGGGACGCTGAGACAGGTGAATCGCTTGAACCCAAGAGGCAGAGGTTACAGTGAGCGGAGATGGCACCACTGCACTCCAGCCTGGGCAACAAAGCGAGACTTCATCTCAGGAAAAAAAAAAAAAAAAAGGAAATGGGTGCTATATTAAAGTACTCAAATGTGGACACATATCAGATGAGAATTTATATGCAAGAGAAACATACCTCTAAAAATCTTGTAAAACGTTAAGTATATAATTATTAAGGAACAAAAAGCATTTCTGTAATTTAAAACAGTAAAAATTAAGTTGAACTAAATATATCTCTATTTCATTATAAGCAGAGATAGTCTTTGTATGATATTTAAATGAAGGTTTTATGCATATGAAAGACTAAATATAAATTGCAGCCTGTTGCTCTCCACTTTTCCCTATGGTTGTTTCTTGTTTTATTTTCAAGAATTCTTTCTATATTCTGAACACAAAGCCTTTGCTGATTGCTGTGTGGCAAATATCTTCTATTTTATGTAGCTCGACGTAGGTGAGCAGAAGTTCTTAATTTTAATGTAGCTTGAACTTTTTTTTGAGATAGAATCTTGCTCCCAGGCTGGAGTGCAGTGATGTTCTAAGCTCACTACAGTATCTGCCTCCTGAGCGCAAGTGATCCTCCCACCTCAGCCTCCCTAGTACTTGTGACTACAGCCATGTGCCACCATGCCTGACTAATTTTTGTATTTTTTGTAGAGATGGGGTTTTGCTATGTTGCCCAGGTTGGTCTCAAACTCCTGAGCTCAGGGGATCTGCCTGCATCAGTGTTCCAAAGTGCTGGGATTACAGGTGTGAGCCACCACGCCCGGGCTTGTAGTTTGAATTTAACAATCCTTTCATTTAGGGTTACCGCTTTCTATTTGTAGTTTAAAGAATTCTTTTCTACTCTGAAGCCATAAAGATACTGTGTTCCACTTCCTTCTAAAATTTTTAAGGTTTGATTTTCTCACTTATGTGCTTAATCACCTAGAATTGATACCTGTACACAGTGTGGGGTATAGAAAAATTTTTGTGCTTGTTTCCATTTAGTTAAGCACTTGCCCCAGTAACATTTTTGGAATGGCCCAGCTTTCCTCCACTCAACCACACTGATACCTCTTTCATGTATCAGGTTCCCATTAACGCAAGGGTCTGTCTCTGAGCCTTTTACTCTCTTTGATTGTTCCTGTGTGAATGCCACATAATCATTTTGGTTTCATGTTAAAGCTTAATATCTTCTAGAGCAAGCCTTCCCTCTTCTTCTTAAGTAGTGTCTTTGGTTATTGTCTTTTTATTTTACAAGGTTGTTAGGGTTTTGATTCAAATTGCTTTGAATTAAAAGATCAATCTGAGGAGAGCTGACATTTCAATGATACTGAACCTTCTGGTTAATCATGCACATATCTCCATTTTTGAAAGGGTCTCTTTAATGTCTTTCATTTAAGTTTATAGATTTTCTTTCTAAAATTCCTATACAAGTTCTTTCATTATAATTATTACTCCCAGGCCCGGTGGCTGCTGCCTGTAAGCCCAGCACTTTGGGAGCCTGACGCAGGCAGATCATGAGGTTAAGAGATCAAGACTATCCTGGCCAACATGGTGAAACTCCATTTCTACTAAAAATACAAAAATTAGCTGGGCGTGGTGGTGCGCACCTGTAGCCCCAGCTACTCAGGAAGCTGAAGCAGGAGAATTGCTTAAACCCAGGAGGCAGAGGTTGCAGCGAGCCGAGATAAAGCCATTGCATTCCAGCCTGGCAAGAGAGTGAGACTCCGTCTCAGAAATAAAATAAAATAATAAAATAATAATTATTCCAAGATAACATTTTTTTCTTGCTATGGTAAATGTCTATCATTAACAAACACTTTTTACTTAAACTCTTGCTGGTATGTAAAATGCAATTTAATTTATAACAATAATCTTGAAAAAAATCTATTATTAATATTGTCAGTTTGTCTGAATTTTGTGGAATACTCTATCTATGAATAGTGACTCTTTTGTTCCCTTCATCCCCTCCTCCCTGTTCCTCTTTGTTTTTTCCTGTCTTGTTCTGGCTGCTCCCTCCAATACATGCTGAGTAGAAATAGAGATTGAGAAATATCATTATCACTGGTAAGCCCAAGATTTGCCTTTTAATTTGCTCTTTAAAACAGCTCCCTTCTCCTATTTTTTTTTCGAGATGGAATTTCTTGTTGCCCAGGCTGGAGTGCAATGGCGCGATCTTGGCTCACTGTAACTTCGGCCTCCCGGGTTCAAGCAATTCTCCTGCCTCAGCCTCCCAAGTAGCTGGGATTACAGGCATGTGCCACCACGCCCAGCTAATTTTGTCTTTTTAGTAGAGATGGGGTTTCACCATGTTGGTTAGGCTGGTCTCAAACTCCTGGGCTCAAGTGATCTGGCGTCCTTGGCCTCTCAAAGTGCTAGGATTACTGGCATGAACCACTATGCCTGGGTGACTTTTTTCTTTTACCTTGATCAGTCCTCCAGAAGTTTGCCAATGTTAGTAGTGTTTTTAAATAATTAAATTTTATTTTTTCTGTTAGTCCCCACTGTATCTTTGTTTTCTCTTTAATTAATTCTGCTCTCATTTTTGTTTCCTATCTTCTTTGGGTTTATCCCCAGGATATTTTTTCCTAAGTTCTTAATATGGATACTTAACTCATTAATTTTTAGCATTTCTTCTTTCCGGATGAAATCATTAATAGCTATACATTTGCTCATAAATTTACTGATCTCCATTTTTCATAACAAAGAGCAGGTTAAAGACGGTGTTTTAGGGAGGCACTTTGATCAGCATTTAAGAAGTCATTTTGTATTTATTTTAATTATCTTTAAAGTTATTCGCTATTTGTGGTACTGGGTTTCCATTTATAGTAGATGGAAAGTTTCTTTTCATAATACATTTAATTAATTAAAATATCATTTTTGGAAAAAATATTAAATAAAAAATAAATATATGGTACACAGGCCAAACATCACCAAAGCAGTATGTTAAAACTGAAAAATAAAGAAACAAATTATGAGGGTGTTTCATCAGGGGCTAGATTTTGGGAAAAGAACGATCTGGGTAACCGCTACCTTTTCAACTTCGCATGTATTGTCCTATAGCTTACATAATCGTTCAATCATGGTGGGTAATTTTTGACAACTACGGAGACTACGGCAGGTTGCAGTGAGATGAACATCTGCATACGTTCTAAGTGTCCGGGAAAGGAACAATAGTGTTTGGAATTCTAAATTGTGAGTTAGATGTTAATGGCAGAAGTAGTATTAAAATTAAAGACTGGGCTGGGTGCTGTGGCTTACGCCTGTAATCCCAACACTTTGGGAGGCTGAGGTGGGTGAATCACGAGGTCAGGAGTTCGGGAGCAGCCTAACCAAAACAGTGAAATCCTGTCTCTATTACAAATACAAAAATTAGGCAGGTGTGGTGGTGCATGCCTATAGTCCCAGCTACTCGGGAGGCTGAGGCAGGAGAATTGCGTGAATCTGGAAGGTGGAGGTTGCAGTGAGCCCAGATCGTGTCACTGTGCTCTAGGCAGCAGAGTGAAATTCTGTCTCAAAAAAAAAAAAATTAAAAATAGGAAAATTAAAATAAAATTAAAGGCTGGATTATTTGAAAGAGATTGCATTCAAGAGGCGTGAGACAAGGACACAGTGATCTCTGAGACCTAGCACGTGTTCATCAAGGACAAGTCACGTCGTGTTAACCCACTTGCCCCTTATTAGATGAGACTTTCAGACTGGCCGGGCAGTGCAAGTCAGAAGGAAGACTGTAGCTTGGATTAGTAATACAGTGGGCAGAATCATCCTATTCTGTTAGAAATGACTGGAACAAATGTGATTGATGACAGTTTGTTTATTTATTTATTGGAGATGGATTCTTGCTCTGTCGTCCAGGCTGGAATCCAGTGTCATGATCTCTGCTCACTGCAACTTCTGCCTCCCGGGTTCAAGCCATTCTCCTGTCACAGGAATAGCTGGGACTACAGGCGTACACTGGCATGCTGCCAAGCCTAATTTTTTGTATTTTTTAGTAGAGACAGGGGTTTCACCATGTTGCCCAGGCTGGTCTCAAACTCCTGAGCTCAGGCAATCCACCCACCTAAGTCTCCCAAAGTGCTAGGATTATAGGCGTGAGCCACTGCGCCTGGCTGATGACAGTATATTTATAAGAGAGTTAAGAGAAATTACTAAGAGCTAAGAGAGTTACTGAGAAATACTATTGAAAGATTGGTTTTTGTAATGAATGTATCATTGTCCATTGGGAGTAAAATTTAATAATTTGCCACGGGGCTCTATGCTGTTTAGCAGTTTTATTAAACATGCCTGGTGATATGAAGTTAATTAATATTCTAGATTATAGAACATGTATTCTTAAAGATATCAACAAACTGAAATTAGAGATTCAGTGAGGTTGACAAGCATGAATGTGTAGTGTTCCACTGAGATCAATACTGCTCAGATTGCCCTCGGATCTGAGCACCAGTGGCAGATAGCCACAGAAGCCGAGCACCAGTGGCAGATAGCCCTGGAGATCTTGTTTCCAGTGTAACTTATTCCAGATTTCCCTTCAGCTCTTATCCACCATACAAAATCTGCATGTGTTCTATAATAAATTCATATTTTAAGGTTATATCTATAATGACATTTTAATTAGCAAAATATTTTTTATCTAAAATACATATTTGTATTAATTTCTATTCTCAGAATGATTGATGAGTTTAAAAGTATATATACTTGTCTAGAATTGTAGCATTTAAAGGTGCTAATAAATTAGAACACTTAATTCCAATTCCTGTATATTACAGATAAAGAAATGGATCCTAATCCTCTACTTTATTATACATGACCTCTTTTAATTTAAATATTTCAAACTGGAGTCCAATTTTAAGTCATTATCACACAAAAGGTTTCCATCCTCTTGCTAATATAGTTCCTTAATATAATGTTAATTCTTAAATCCTAAATTTACTTATATAGTTTTTCTAATTCTCGACATGGCAATCAAAATTTCATGAATTAATTATTCATGAAAGAATAATAAAATTTTGCATTGGCGTGTTTAAATTAATCTCACTCATGATCCCTAGTAATATTTTTAATTATAGCAAGTTACTGGGGAAGTGTTTTCAGAAAAGCATTTACAGTGAATATGGATTTATTTTCCTGGGTTTTCATGAATATCCAAGAACTAATAATGTAATCAGAATAGCTTAGGCTATTATTCCTACATTCCTTGTTTCAGCCACAATGAAACATTGTTGCATAGCAAATACAGAATAAGAAGTCAGTTTTGTTTTTTTTTGTTTTTTGGTTTTTGTTTTCTGAGACGGAGTTTCGCTCTTGTTACCCAGGCTGGAGTGCAATGAGGCGATCTCGGCTCACGGCAACCTCCGCCTCCTGGGTTCAAGCAATTCTCCTGCCTCAGCCTCCCGAGTAGCTGGGACTACAGGTGCACGCCACCATGCTCAGCTAATTTTCGTATTTTTAGGAGAGACGGGGTTTCACCTTGTTGACCAGGATGGTCTCGATCTCTTGACCTCGTGATCCACCCGCCTTGGCCTTCCAAAGTGCTGGGATTATAGGCGTGAGCCACCGCGCCCAGCTAAAAAGTTTGTCATTTTCACTGAGACTTCCTTGGGTCAGCCCAGATTGTGCCTAGCACCCTAAAAAATAAAAATAAAATAAAAGTTTGTCATTTTTTTCTTCTATTTATTTCTTAAAATGGTAGACTATTACAAGTACAAATAGTTATAAAGGATATTACTAGTAAAATAAAGCCTTTCTGATGACACATTTACTCTTTCTTTTCTAAGGTAAATATTTTGCTTTCAAACATGAGTTATCATTGTACACATAGGGTTGTAGGTTTGGGTTGAGTGTGGTGGCTCACACTTGTAATCCTAGCACTTTGGGAGGCTGAGAGGCAGAACCACTTGAGGTCAAGAGCTCGAGACCAGCCTGGCCAACATGCCAAAACCCCATCTCTTAAAAATACAAAAATTAGCTGAGTGTAGTGGCAGGTGCCTGCAATCCCAGCGACTCAGCGGGCCGAGGCAGGAGAATCATTTGAACCCAGGAGGTAGATGTTTCAGTGAGCCAAGATCACACCACTGCACTCCAGCCTGGTCAACAGACGGAGACTAAAAAAAAAAAAAAGTTGTAGGCTTGGATTTAAAGGGTGTTGTTAAAGGCACATTGTGTGTGAGTGAAGCATATATTTCCACTTGGAAGAAGCCGGGGAAATAGAAGGAACATGAAACTAAGTGGTCAAGTAGATGTACTTTTAATTTCTTTTTCTTTCTTTCTTTCTTTCTTTTTTTTTTTTTTTTTGAGATGGAGTTTCTCTCTTGTTGCCCAGGCTGGAGTGCAATGGCTCGGCAATCTTCACTCACTGTAACCTCTGCCTCCCATGTTCAAACGATTCTCCTGCCTCAGCCTCTCTAGTAGCTGGGATTACAGGTGTGCACCACCACGCTGGTTAATTTTGTATTTTTAGTAGAGACAGGGTTTTACCATGTTGGTCAGTCTGGTCTCAAACTCCCGACCTCAGGTGATCTGCCCACCTCAGCCTCCCAAAGTGCTGGAATTATAGGCATGAGTCACCGTGCCTGGCCTGCACTTTCAATTTCTATAGCTGCACATGTACGTTTGTTGGTTGCTTGTCTTGTTGTGAGGTGAGAGACAAATGCCATGCTCTTTGGCAGAGCTGTCGTGCCACCAGCAGAGTATAATTAGAAAGTCACTGGAGCTAAGCACCATGGCTATATTCCATGAGGAACTGCATTTTCAGTGTAGTACATTGACTTCAAGTGCTTTTCCTGAAGTCTTTTTACCCTTCCTTGATTTTTCTTCCAGGATCACAGAAGTGAGGCCAAGATGCCCATGTCATCAGAGCCAGAAGAAAGGCTCTTACCAGTGAATATTTTACATCTGCTTAGATGAGGGTGAGAAACTTCAAAATCCAAGAACTTCTGGACCATATTTCCTGGGAACCTTCAAAAAGAAGTACAGAAAATTATCACATGAAAATAAATTGAGTTTGCTTTGGGGGAAAGCCAAAAACCTTTAGCGAATCCACACTGTTTTACCTTCAGAACTTCTGTGGGTCGCTGGATCAGAAGGCAACCATTACCACACTGGAGAGTCATACTTTAAGGAACACAAATGCAAAACACAACCATGTTTCCTGACATCAGATGATGAATGGACACTGAGGGGAAAACAGGCTTTTTTTTTTCCACTGGCAAGGAAGAGCTGAACTTGGAGTACACATTTAAAGGAAGCACACAGGGAAGACTTAAACAGAAGAAGAAACATACTTTCATGGTTTTCACAAACAAATCCAGCAGAAGTGATCATGGAGACCAAGGAGAACAGGTAAGGGAGTTAATGTTTTAAGTGACAATGATGTGCATTGGGATTTTAAGGCTTGTTGGATTTTCCCAAATGAAACATCGATAGGCAAAAAGAAATGAAACACTCGAGAGGCAAAAGTGAACCAACTATCCATACCCCAGTTCTAACTGTAACTGTATATGTGATTTTTCAAGCCAAGGGTTGAAAATAATTTCTTTCTTTTGCCCAGATAGTTTTGCATTTTCTTTATGCTGATGAGGTTACTGTAACGGAGAGTTGACCAGAGGTAGAGTTGACCATTCTCTCCTTCATAAAATGTATCTACGAGTGCCTCTCTCTCTCTGCCATATGATTGTTTGGAAAATACAAAATAAACAACTAAAGTACTTAGAATTGTATCAAATAACCCAAGGAGAGAGGCAGAGGGGAGAGAGAGAATGAGAGAGAAATAGTTTTCCCTTTATCAATTATGACAATAAAATATAATACTTGCTCCTTTTCTCAAATTTAGTTGTTATCTTAGAAGAATATATGTTTATTTTATAAGCTTGAGGGTTTATGCAAAAACACACGTATGTATATTTATATAATTATTTCTTAAATTTCTGTATGCTCTTCTTAAGCATAACAAAATACTGTTTCATTAATTTTGAATGCTGTATTTTGATATTACATTCAATAATTGAAATTTTAGTGCCACAGAGATCAGGGAAGGCTTTACATCTTGTAACCTAAAGATGTCAGCAAATAAAACATCTTCATATTTGACTTTCCAAACCAAAACATTGAAAAAAACCTCACTATTTGTTTTGCTCTTTACCTTTTGAAAATTGTCACCCATTAGTGGAACAAAGTGGTACTTTTTCAGTGGCACTTGCCTCTTCCATCAGGATTGATTTTGTGACTGATTGTTACTTAAGTGTGTGATTGGACAAGAGTATTGAGACTACTTTATGGGTTTGATTTTTATTAAATGATTCAAATATTTCATTATTTTCTGTATTTCTAGCATTATGAAAAGTCATGTGAGATTAATTTCCACTCCATTACAGATGCTAAATTATTTAATCATGAGAGACGTCTACTTATCTATCATGATACATGTTATCTTGCAGTATTTCTGTGGATTTTCTTAAACCTTCTAAAGTGTCTCCACTTTAGTGCTTTCCCTCCTAGTTTTGGAACCAGACTTTTTTCCAAATCAAAGGTGAAATCATTTTCCTTGAACTTACCAGTTGGCTTCTTTGTATTGTTAATTTCATTTATACATCCATTTTAAGAAGAGTGACTATGTACAGTCATTGACCCTGACACTAACTACACATTTTTAATAATTAGGATTGATTTGATGCATCTAACAGATGTTGAAAAACCAGCAGGTTATGCTGTCTTTGTAATCACTATGTGATAAATTCTATTTACAGCTAGAAAAAATATGAATTAACTTTGTGTGCATTTTTGCAGAGGTTTACATTATATAGGTTTTACGTACCAAATTACTTAAAGCTAAAATGTCAGCGACTAGATACAGCCACATTTATGAACACATAGGAGTAGATGTTTTGAGAGTCAAAGCATCAGTCTTTTTTTAAAAAAATAAATACACTTTTATCAAGACATGCAAAACCAGCCTGCTGAGGTGGCTCTCGCCTGTAATCCCAACACTTTGGGACGCTGAAGTCGTGAGTTTGAGACCAGCCTGACTAACATGGAGAAACCCCATCTTTATTAAAAATACAAAATTAGCCGGGCATGGTGGCACATGCCTGTAATCTAAGCTACTCGGGAGGCTGAGGCAGGAGAATCGCTTAAACCCGGGAGGTAGAGGTTGCAGTGAGCCAAGATCATGCCATTACACTCCAGCCTGGGCAACAAGAATAAAACTCCATCTCAAAAAAAAATAAAAGCCATGTAAAACCTATTTTATTAAGACCATAGTATGCCTAGTCTCCTTATTCCTGGGAAAAGAGAATTCTTAAAGAGGATCCACTCTGGGCTTCTGGAGCTCTGGGGTCCACAGGTGTGTGTGAGGGTGGTGGGAGCATGCACAAGAGTCATAGCATTTACACACAGGGCCTTCCCAGGCCCTGGCCCTATGGAAATATTGTGGGAAAATAAGTTCAATTATCTATTTAATAAGGTATGTAAAATGTGATGTACACAATGAAATGAAAGCAGATATATTACTAAATATATTCATCTGAAATTTTTATTTTATTTTATTTTTTGAGATGGAGTTTCACTCTAGTTGCCCAGGCTGGAGGGCAATGGTGCGATCTCAGCTCACCGCAGCCTCTGCCTCCCAGGTTCAAGCGATTCTCCTGTCTCAGCCTCCCGAGTAGCTGGGATTACAGGCATGCACCACCATGCCCAGCTAATTTTGTATTTTTAGTAGCGATGGGGTTTCTCCATGTTGGTCAGGCTGGTCTCAAACTCCCAACCTCGGATGATCTGCCCGCCTCAGCCTCCCAAAGTGCTTGGATTACAGGCGTGAGCCACTGTGCCTGGCCATTCATCTGAAATTTTAGAGTAAAAATTGCAGCATAATGAATCTCATTTGTTGAAGGCTGCTTTGGGACTGGCTCCTCCTCCATTGTGTTCAGGAAGATTTTGGAGCATCAGAGTATGTCAGTGCAAAAGGCAGATTCCAGGGGTGGGTCAGATTTGGGGAAAGAAACTGCCCCAAGGGTTCCAAGGAAACAGCGTTAGTTACAGTGTGCTTCAGAGCAGGGCATACTTGGGATTGATTCAGGCTAGTGGAAATGCCTAGGAGATCCTCTCTTATGTCGGGGCGGGAGGGGGGAGCTTCATTTGATGGATGTGACAACTGGAGTCACATGACTTGCTCAAAGTCATATTCTGACACCTATTAAAATAGTGAAGACTTTACTCAGGACTACTCTGATAGGGGTCAAGAAGATTGCAACCAGGGGAGAGGGATGGGGCTCAGCTCCTAATACAGCAAAGACAGCTGGGGATTCACAGCCAACAAGCAGTGTGAGAGATCACTGCATGGAAAATTACTAAGAGGGAACATCAAAAGTCAGGGACTCTTGCTAAACTGACTTGAGACAATGATTAGCTATCAAGGTGGGGCTGAGGAATCCGATGGGATGTTGAGGTGATCAGATAACCAGAGTCAGGGGATTCTGTCTGAACTGACTTGGTGGGTTGGTTGCATCAACTGGGCTAGGCAGGGATAGACAGGACCCTATGACTTGAAGACAATGCTTTGTCAAAAAGAGGTCGTGGGGGAGCCTGTCTAAAGCTTGGTTAAAGAGAAAGTCTATTTTAGTCCCTCTTCTTATTCATGAAAGAAGAGACATTGTTCTGCCTGAACTATCTAAGTCCATTTCTCATTGGTTGTCTTTTGTTCACTAAGGACCAGCTGAACCATCTGCTGAGACTTGATGGTAGGGGATATTTGCTGGATGGTTCAAGTTAGACATTTTAAAAAATAAAAAGAAAGACAAAGAGGCATGGCTAGAGCAGACTATAAACTCAGTTTCTGAGTCTAGATGTTGGGCTTGCAGTATCTTTGGGTGGCAGAATGAAGATGGCAGTGGCTCTCCAGTGGCTTTCCTGGCTTTCAGTTTTAATGTTCTTGGTGATGGTTTAGACATCAGTGTCATGGTCATGGTTATTTCCTGGAGCAGAGTGTGGGATATGCAATATGCCAAATGGCAGACCTCAATTTGCAAAGATGTGAAAAATAGCTTGAAGACAATGAACACATTTAGAAACTGATAACCCACAGGATATGCTGTAGTTTTCTATTGAAGCATAAGATGTCTCTCTACGGTCACTCCTGCTTTTTGATTCAGATTAACCAAAGTAAGATTGTTCTCATTTGTAAAATGTCTGGTTTCATTAGATTTGGCCTGATTATTTACATAAGTGCAAAAAAATGAAAATTGATGACATGAGTTTTTTTAAAGTTGGCTTTGCTGGAACTTTTGACAAGGAATTTCAGATTAAACTTTTTTTTTTTTTTTTGAGATCGATTCTGGCTTTGTCACCCAGGCTGGAGTGCAATGGCATGCTCTTGGCTCACTGCAATCTCTGCCTCCTAGGTTCAAGCGATTCTCCTGCCTCAGTCTCCTGAGTAGCTGGGGTTACAGGCACATGCCACCATGCCCTGCTAATTTTTTGTATTTTTAGTAGAGATAGGGTTTCACCATGTTGGCCAGGCTGGCCTTAAACTCCTGACCTCATGATCCGCCCGTCTTGGCCTCCAAGAGTGCTGGAATTACAGGTGTGAGCCACCTTGCCTGGCCCAGATTAAGCTTTTGAAAGCCTCTGGAGGTTAGGAAGCCATGCTAAGAACTTGCTGTCAGACTTTATCTGCAATACCTATATATTCGGGTGAATTCCTCTCTTTTTGAGGTCCTGAGCTTCCTGGGCCTGCCAGAAAATAACCTTCTTTACCCTTCTGGAAGTCTGGGAACTCTGTAAGCAAGGTACTTGGTAGGTTTCTCAGGAGGGCTTTGTAAGCATTCGCTCCATAAGGTCAACCTTTATTCCTTAAAACTGTCTGCTCATATCTGATTCTGTGCATATAATTATTAAATATGACATCCCTGTCAAAGCCTTGGCCCTATGACCAAAGTTTCCAATTATGTCTTGTTACCAGAACAGATCCTTATTGAACTTATGCAAATAGCTATATTGCCACGACAAGTTTCTGAATTCTGGAGGAATTAGGTGGGAAGGCAAAGGCAAATGCTTCAGTGGAAACATGCTATGCAAACAAAGTTATTTTGCCTCACCTTTATGAATTTTAGTAGTTTCATTTAAAAATATGGATTATAATTTTTAACCATTAGCAACCTTTTTTTTGACAGAGAGAACTAGGAAGTAGACAATTATGAATTGTCTGTTGTATAACAGCATTCTGTAGAAAGCTATCAAGTTTTATGAATCTACCATCTCAAAATTATTATAGGATTATGCTGTCTTAAAGTATAATTTTTCATATTTATTAACAAGCCCAAATACATAGCCACCCCTAGACCATACAAGAATAAGAAGCCAAAATCATATAATCTTAAACTTAGGCTTAGTAATTAATGTTTCAGTAATTTAGATTGCTTAGAAATTGCTAATGAATGTCTATTACTTAGCACAATTCTGAAGCTGCAAGTTGTCAAAAGATAGAAACTGTTTTTAGCAGACATGTTATAATATTATATAAAGCTAGCCATCATCTTGTTTCCCTGTTAACTGTTTTCAGTTAACATATGCATGTTAGGTGTATATCACAAAATTTTAAAAAAATGGTGAAAAGAGTTAAATATGTGGGTTTCTATTTGTTTTACTGCTTGTTTGATATATGAAGTAATGGATATCAAACGATTCATTTTTACTGCATCTTTACTTACACATTTGTTCTTAGGTTCAATTTATAATTTAAAAAATAATCTTAAACCTCTAGCAGCTATAATTTTACCTTAATTGACCGTAAATCCAAAAATGCTTACATTTAATGCTGATAATTCATTTTTATTAAACCAAACTAGTGTTAGTTATTAAAAATTCACTCAAATCATGTGAACTTGAAAAACATTTGGGTTGGTTTCTGGATTTCTGGGAGTTTTAGGATATTGAATTTAGGTAAGTTTTTTTTTTGTTTGTTTGTTTGTTTGGCATGGAGTCTGGCTCTGTCACCCAGGCTGGAGTGGAGTGGCACGCTCTTGAATCACGGCAACCTCTGCCTCCTCCTGGGTTCAAGCGATTCTCTGGCCTCAGCCTCCCAAGTAGCTGGAGTTACAGGCACATGCCACCACGCCTGGCTAATTTTGTATTTTTAGTAGAGATAGGGTTTCGCCATGTTGGCCAGGCTGGTCTGGAACTTCTGACCTCAAGTTAGCTGCCTGCCACGGCCTCCCAAAGTAATGGGATTATAGGCGTGAACCACTGCACCCAGCCTGAATTTATATAAGCAATGATTTATCTCTAAGCCAGTGTGAATAGAAATTCTTTAAGAGATTTTTATAAATTAACTTGGGAATATATCATGTAAAGGTAGAATACCACACATACATAACATACCTACATACATTCATTTATATAAACTTACATACAGATGCAAATAGAGACCTTGTAGCTTTCATTTTAATATTTAGCCACAAGTCAGGTAAACAGAGTTAAAAAAAACCCGCAGGTTTATATAAAATGCTTGGCTCTTATCTTTGCCCTACTTCCTATTTTTATCTGCATTGTGTTTCTGATAGTTGGAATAAGGTAAGGTTATCTGCTCAATGTGAGGAATAATGCTTTCCACCAATATTTATGGAGGATACTTGTAAGATTCTCATTTGCTCATATATCTGATTGCTTTTGGCGGTCCTTTGGGAACACGTGATGTGGGTAGGGAGCCTAAGATTCCAGTGACTGTAGGGAAGTGGGGGCTTGAACGGGAAGGGAAAGTTCTGGCAGGAGTGGACAGATGGATGGTGGAGAAGGATTCGAAGGAACTGAGGGAAGATCAAAGGTGGTAAAAGGAGGAAAGAGGGGCAGAGGTGATGGCTTAGGGAGAGATCTTAAAGGAGCCTGTCTGGGGAGGCCATCAGAGTTCCAAATTATCCTTGGTAAAATTATTCCATAAGGAAGGAGTGAGCTTATGCCCTAGTGGCCCTAGTGGTGGAGCACACAGCCATCAGGGGCTTGAGAAGGGGGGTTTCAGTGACTGAGAAGCTCCCATACTCTTAACTAGTGGTGCTTCACAAGCAATGAAGCCTAGGACTCTGACTCAGCCTCTATATCTAATAAACAGAGAAGCTCAGGACTCTGACCCAGCCTCTCTCTCGAATGAACAGAGAAGCTCGGGAATCCTCTAACCCAGCTTCTACAGTTTACTCAGAATCTTAAGAATCAAAGTCTGTCTTTACCTGGAACACTGGCTTAGGAGTTGAACTCATGAATGGATCCCTGATCAATCAGTCAGAACTGAAGAAAAAGGCTTCAAAGGTGTGCATCTGGGCATGAGGGGTCCAGGTATCCAAAGACGAGATGAGGGGTCTAGGAGTCCAGTGATGAATTGTTTTGTTCGTCTGTTTTCGAGCGGGAGTCTTGCTCTGTCACCCAGGCTGGAGTGCAGTGTCACGATTTCTGCTCACTGCAACCTCCGTCTCCCGGGTTCAAGTGATTCTCCTGCCTCAGCCTCCTGAGTAGCTGAGACTACAGGCATGCGCCACAACACCTGGCTAATTTTCTGTATTTTTAGTAGAGATGGGGTTTTTCCCTGTTGGTCAGGCTGGTCTCGAACTCCTGACTTTAGGTGATCCACCTGCCTCAGCCTCCCAAAGTGCTGGGATTACGGGCATGAGCCACCACACACAACCCCAATAATGAATCTGATCCCATGCAAGTCACGACACTGTAAGTGTTAAAGAACAGATTATTCTGACATTTGTTTAAATGGTGAGGAAGACTTAGGGCTATTGCAATAGATGTCACGACTACACAATAGGGGTGAGATTGGGCTCAACTCCCAATAGGGCAAAGAGAGCTGGGGATTTCTAGTGGAGGAGTAGGGGGGTCAATGCATGGAAATTCCTGAGGGGAGACATCAAGAGTAGGGGATTCTTGCTGACGGCAGGCCAGGCTGATCAGATATTAAAGGTCGGGGAGTCTCGCTAAACTGACTTAGCAGCATTCTTGCTACAGCTGAATAGGTAGGCCAAAGACGAGGGCCCCAGGACGAGGTGTAGTGGAAAAGAGGGCCATTGGTGACGGAACTCAACCTCCAGCCCCTCTCCCCTCCCTGGAGATAGGAGGTGAGGCTGAAAGTTCCAGCTAATTTTGTGGTCAGTTCCACTGGCCACCAGTCCCCACCTAGAAGCTATCTAAAGACCACTGTCACCTCCTAGCATATACTGAGGTGAGGCCAAAAGGGACTCTTTATAGATAACAAAAGACACTCTTACCACTCAGGAAATTCCAAGAGTTTTAGGTGCTCTATGCCAGGAGTCAGGGACAAAGACAAAATATATGTTTTCGATGAAACCACATCGGGAGTACTAAAAATCCAGGTAGAGGAGCAGAGTCCAGTGTTCAGGAGAGCAGGCAAGTCTGTGGGGTCCACGTGTCTGAAAACCAGTGCAGCCAGGGACGAACAGGTGGGCAGCAGAGAGCTAAGGAAATGATCAGGGAACACGGGTGATGAGGGACAGGGGTGACGTGGGCTTGGGGCCATCACCTAGTGCCAGTAACCCAGAAATAGAGCCAGGGCCCAAAGAAGGAGCATGTGGATTAGCTGTCATTCCGCCCGTCCCAGGTTTCAGGAGTTCATGAGGATGAATAAGTTAATGAATATTTACACACATATCACCATGGCTCCAAATCTTCACTTGCTTGACAAGACCTTAACCTCCACACTTCTCTCATCTGCTTAAATTCTTTCCCAGCTATTTCTGGGTGTCCTTGGAGAGGTGACGTCTCACATGGGCTCGGGAACAAGTTTGTTCATGTTCTTTCCACTTGAGCCTCTTGGTCCAGGGACCCTGCTGTGACCTTTGCAGCTGGTGCCCTCTGAAAGAGGTTCTTCCCCTGCACCCAATGACCCTGTGAGCCCAGGGTGACTGCCACCTGTGGATGCGGTGGTGAGGGTTGGTGAATGGCTTCTCTGATGCCTGTGCTAATTGTGTTTTCTGGGAGGGAGGTGGCACTGGGTGAACTCAGTCCAGCCCAGTATTTCATGGACACCATGGCTTCATTTTACATTCTCAGAGGCTCAAAGCCAGCCCTTCACATGTGGCCAGGAAAGGGGAGAGAAGGGCGTGTCTTGTCCCTTTGTGGTTTCTCCCTCTCTCCGCTATTTCTTGGATACCTCTGCATCCGAATGAGACAAAACAAACCCTCAACAAACATCCTTCCACCTCCTTTAGGAGAAAACACATTGTGTAATGGAAAGAGCATAAGCTTTTGAGCCAGACATCCTTAGGTTTGACTCTCAGCTTTGCCATTTGCTAATCGTGTGGCCGTGAATCAGTTACTTTTTTCATATCATGAGGAAATAACTTTAGGGATTATGCACGTAAAACATTTAAACATAGTATGTGACACAGAGCGAGTGCTCAAGAAAAGGCAACCATTGTTATTATGACTCCCTTCTCCAGAAACAACACAAATCCTAGCCATAGTTTTCTGTTTTCTCACACCCCAGAGTGTCTTTCATTTTGCCGGTGTTGTAGGAAAAGTGCTGCCCACCACCGTCCCAGCCTAATAAGAAGTTTTTTGCAACCGCTGTCTAATCCCACTTGGTTGGTTTCAGGGATTTTCTTTTTGTAGCTGTCATCCCTCCATTTCTGTTTTGGGGAGAGGCTCATCTAGGGTCTTTGGCCATAACATAGGAAATGCAAAATGGGAAGAGAGGGCCCGGCTAGAGTCCTGTGAGCACCACACAGTGTCTTTAGGAAAAGAGTCGTCAAAAGGCAACAGGATGCCTCCTGACCATCTGAAGTCCTCCTCAAGTGGTAATACAACGAAGAACCCGGCGGACTTGGTTTCTCTGCAGTTCCCAGCTCCGGGCTGCATTTTATTGAACCCTGAGAGACAGGAAGGTCAGTCTGCCTGTGTGATTCCGGGCTCTTCCTTAGAGTATTTGCAGTCTGCATCTTGTCTGCAAAAGGTGACTCACTGTTGGCTCTGCCAGCTTGTGAAGGATAAGGGGTCCATATTCCATGTCCACGTGAAGGAACTCAGGGAGGAAAGGAGGGAACCTACACTGCTTCATAGGACTTCTCTGCCAATCTGGCCTGCTGTACCTGTCACAGTGAGTTTGATTCCCATTATCCCTCATAGATGGAACAGGCAATCATACTGCATGGAGTATTCTACCAGTTAGGCTCCCCATAGACCAATTAGGATCAATCGTGGGTTTATCTGCAAAGTGTGAAACGGAACCGTGAGAAGCCATCCTGGAACTTGAGGAGAGTAGTAGCCATGGCATCGTGACCTTCTAGACGTGAGGGACTAGAAGAGGAGCAATTACTTGAACCTTGAAGGGCAGAGCCCCGATGTAGAGCAAGCTCCTTAGAAGGACAGTGACTTTGAGGCTGAAGGACACAACCAGGCCCTGGTGATGCTGCAGAGGGCATGAATCCCCTGATTGTCCTGCCTTCCTTCCCTCCAGCTCCTGCGGGGACTCCATATGGGCCAATTCCACCTGCAGCCAAAGTGACCACAGCCCTGTTGCCCAAAGAGACCAACCTGGGCTGGAGGGCTGGGTGGGCAGGGCCTCAGGGGCAATGGGAAGACATTTGGTGAATGTGCAAAGATGCTTGGTTGTTCACCTTCTTCACCCAGAGTTGACAGAAGAAATCTTTTGCCTGACCTTGGCACTTCTTGACCTCTTTTAAAAAATTTTATCATGAAAATTTTCAGACATGCATAGAGGTATAGAAAAATATCACCAGGAGCATTCACATACCCATTATGCAGATTCCACAATGACTGAAATTCTCCCACATGTGTTTGTATCAACCTTTTCCCTGTGTCGCTGTTTTAAAGCAATTCCCAGACACCCTAAGTTGCACTGGTCCCCAGGCACTGCCTGTGGCGGCGTCTGCACTGAGAGGTGCGGGCATGTGTTGGCACTTCTCAGACAGCATGGCGGTCACCTGGAGGAGCCCAGGGTGGCCCAGGGCAGATTTGGGCTGGAGAAGGAGGGACTCCTGTGTGCAGCACCAGAGCGAGCTCAGTGTAAAAACCTGCATGAGGTGTGTGACAACCACAGGAACTCACTGGCTACCTAACGTGTGGACAGAAGAATCAGTGCTCTTTAGACACTGGTTGCCTTTTTAGTGGTTGCCTTCACTGAAAAACAAACTGATAACTTCTTCATGAGACTGACATAAAACTAATGTATTACTCAGTATAACACATTAGAATTTTATTTACTTATTTACTTCTTATTGATTTGTTTGAGACAACGTCTCACTGTGTCACCCAGGCTGGAGTGTGGTGGTGTGATCACGGCTCACTGCAGCCTTGACCTCCCATCTCAGCTTTTTGAGTAGCTGAGAGTACAGATATGTGCCCCCATGCCCAGCTAATTTTTATACTTTTTGTAGAGACGAGGTTTTGCTATCTTGCCCAGGCTGGTCTAGGAGTCCTGGGCTCAAGCAATGTGCCCGCCTCAGCCTCCCAAAGTGCTGGAATTACAAGTGTGATCCATTGTGCCCAGCCAGGATTCTAAATGATCCCATTTACTCAATCTCCTGGGGGTGGAATCCCATGTAGAAATGGAAACTTGGAGTCAAACAGAGTCAAGATTTTTGTTTTTAATTAATCAGTAGAAAAAATAATCTATGTGTGAACCTTTTCTTTTTTTTTTTTTTTTTTTTTTTTTTGAGACAGAGTCTCATTCCGTCACCAGGTGCCAGGCTGGAGTGCAGTGGTGTGAACTTGGCTCACTGCAACTTCCGCCTCCTGGGTTCAAGCAATTCTCCTGCCTCAGCCTCCCGCGAGCTGGGACTACAGTATAAGTTATTCTTATTTCTAGTATGTTGTGATTTAGAGAAGTAGTAAGAAGAAAACTATTGCAGAAATAAAGCACTCATTCTTTTCAGAGCCAAACACAGTTTGGAGCCTACAGAAGCTCATAGACCAAGTAAAAAATATTTGGTTCTATAGAAAGAATAATTTCTATACCCTATAGAAAGAATAACTTAAACCCTTGTAGAATGAATAGAAAAAAAATCCCTTGAAAAGTTGTAGAAAATATAAAACATCTATCATTTTAGAAAATATAAATATCAGAAAAGCCGCATAAAAGTGGTTGCACATTATTGTGAATTCTGGCATATGGAGATGCAGCCAAATAACTTGGTGTTTTGATGTAAAATTAAAATGCTCCCTTTTCCATCCCCAACTCCTCGCAAAAAGAAACAAAGAGAAGAGTGGAATTGATCCTTCTCATAGTAGAAGAAAATGACGGCTAAATGCAGAGTACAAAAATAACAGATTTCAGACACTGTAATTTGTTATTTTCTCTGTATAGAGGATGGAAGCAAATGTGTCCTTCAAAGAGAATAACGTGCTTGTATCCCTTGTACGCATTTTCTGTCCTTTTTTTAAATTAGAGAAGGCTTAGCTCAAACCGTCAGCTGAGTTACAGAATCAGATCTTTCTAAATTCAGAGGATGAAATTTGGCAAGAAGAGCGCATGTACTTTGAGGATATCATATTAAGCAAAATTAGTAACACGTGGATATAAAGATGACTTTCTAAGTGTTTGCCTTTTCCAGTGACCCTGGTCAGTGGTCAGAAACAAATCATCTTTATTATCCACAGGCTACTAATTTTTTTTTTTAGATAATTCTGTGTTTTATTTTGCAGTCATGCTGATTAGTAGATATTTAGTTCCCATCTATGGAACAAACTCCCAAATTGCATTAATAAGTATTGGGAAACTTAATAAAGCTTTAAACCTTTTACATCCTTAGTGGTCGGGAGGACAGTAACTATTCAAAGCCTTCCTGTAACTTAAAGACAGAGGACACACACACACACAAATATATATACACACATACACACACATATGTATTTTAGATAAATGGTAAGGGGTGCTAAGGAGTAATTAACAGATGGGTGGGCTCTTGGTAATTGATACATACAAGTTTCCATTTTAAATCTTATTAATAAATATATAAAGAATATAAGGCATTCGGCTCCATGCCTTGTCCATAGAAAACTCATGTATTTTTTGAATACATGGATTAAAATTTGATATTTGCAAACGATACCTTCTTTTGGTTTCTGAGTCTTTGGTATTTTATCACTCTAAAATACTGTTAAATTTGTTTATTTATTTTTAATAGCTTTAGGGACACAAGTAGTTTTTGGTTACTTGGATAAACTGTATAGTGGTGAAGTCTGAAATTTTAGTGCACTCATCACCCGAGCAGGGCACATTATACCCAATATGTAGTTTTTTACCCCTGACCCCCCCGCCCACCTCTGGGTCTCCAGGGTCCATTATACCACTGTGTATGCCTTTGTGTACCCATAGCTTAGCTCCTACTTACAAGTGAGAACCAAATGTATTTGGTTTTCCATTCCTGAGTTACTTCACTTGGAAAATGACCTACACTTCCATCCAAATTGCTGCAAAAGACATTATTTTCTTCTTTTTTATGGCTGAGTAGTAGTCTATGGTATATATATGTATATACATATGCATATATATATATCATATTTTTTAATCCACTCATTGGTTGATGGGGACGTCGATTGGTTCCATATTTTTGCAGTTGTGAATTGTGCTGTGATAAATGTATGTCCGCCACGTCTTTTTGATATAATGACTTCTCTTCCTTTGGGTGGGATACCCAGTAGCAGGATTGCTGGATTGAATGGCAGATCTACTTTTAGTTCATTAAGGAATCTCCATACTGTTTTCCATAGAGGTTGTACTAATTTATATTCCCATCAGCAGTGTGTAAGTGTTCATTTTCACTGCATCCATGCCAATATCTGTTGTGTTTTTGAACATTTTAATAATGGCCGTTCTGGCTACGGTACAGTGGTATCTCATTGTAGTTTTAATATGCATTTCTCTGATGATTACACACATTGCTACTTAATAGTATCTTATCATCATATTCTCTGGATCCACAGATCATTTGTAATAAGAGATTATTATTAACCCTTGCTTCCTGTTTTGGAACGGGGAATTATTACTATGCATTTTTAAAGTAAATCTCGCTAGTGATACCTGACTTAATCATTCAGTGAACACTGGACAGGGGTTAGGTTAGGGCTCTTTAGCCCATTGCTTTGATTCGAAAAGTGGGTTCTTCATGGATTAAGGTACCTTAATCCTCTGTGTCCAAACAGTTGGCTGTTTAAACCATGCCTCGTTGATGGTGGTTTGTTTTAATTCAAAGGTCTTTAAAATGGAGTAACCAATATTTTCCACCTTAAAATCTTTCATGCTGGCTGTCTCATATTAGTTTTTATAGATGTTATTTATTACAATTAAAAAGTCATGGCAGGCGCGGTGGCTCATGCCTGTAATCCCAGCACCTTGAAAGACTGAGGTGGGCAGATCACAAAGTCAGGAGTTCGAGACCAGCCTGGCCAACATGGTGAAACCCCATCTCTACTAAAAATACAATAATTATCTGGGTGTGGTGGCGTGTGCCTGTAATCCCAGCTACTGGGGAGGCTGAGGCATGAGATTCACTTGAACCCAGGAGGCAAATGTTGCAGTGAGCCAAGATTGTGCCACTGCACTACAGCTTGGTGACAGAGCAAGACTCTGTGTCAAAAAAAAAGTCACTTAAGTGGATTTGAAGCTTAAGGGACAGATTAAGTTGCAGGTTCCTGCTAAGGAACAGAATTCTCTTCACCATGCTGTCCATTGGGTAAATTCCTGAGACAATATAAGAGCATCACCTAAACTAAAACCACCACCCTACACAGGTGAATGGCATCTTCCCTGATGAATGGTTTAAAAGCCAGCCATCTATGAGGACCAAAAAGAAATGGTCATTGTGACCAGAGGACCAGCTAATCTCTAAAAGGTCTTCCAGCTCCGTAGTGAAGCCCTTAGAATGACAAGTCCAGGAATACCTAATTTCTTTCATACACATTTTGTTTTCAACAAATTGAAGGTTTGTGGCAACACTGCATCCAGCAAGTCTGTTGGCACCATTTCCCCAACAGCATGTGCTCCGTTAGCATGTCTCTGTGTCATGTTTTGGAAATTCTCATAATTTAAACATTTTCATTATTATTATACCAGCTTAGGTGATCTTTGATTACTAATCTCTGGTGTTGCTATTGTAATTGTTTTGAGGTTCCACGAACTGTGCCCAAATAATACAGTAAATTTAATCAGTAAACAGCATGTCCTCTGACTGCTCTACTGACAGGCTGCTCCCTGACTCTCTCCCTCTCCGCAAGCATCCCTTTTCCCTAAGACAAAACAATATTGAATCTAGGCCAGTTAGTAACCCTACAAGGGCCTCTAACTGTTCAAGTGAAAGGAAGAGTCGCACGTCTCTCACCTGAAATAAAAAGCTAGAAACGATTAAGCTTAGTGTGCATGGCATGCGGAAACCCAAGACAGGGCGAAAGCTGGACCTCTCGTGACAAACAGCCAAGTTGTGAATGCAAAGGCAGTGTTTCTGAAGGAAATTAAAAGTGTTACTCTAGTGAACACAGAAATTATAAGAAAGCGAAATAGCCTTATTGCTGATAAGGAAACAATTTGGTCTGGATAGAAGATCAAACCAGCCACAATATCCCCTTAAGCCAAAGCCTAATCCAGACCAAGGCCCTAACTCTCTTCAAATCTGTGAAGCCTGAGAAAGGTGAGGAAGCTGCGGAAGAAGAGTTTGAAGCTACCAGAGGTTGGTTCATGAGGTTTAAGGAAAAATCATCTTTGGGCTGAGCGTGGGGGCTCATGCCTGTAATCCCAGCACTTTGGGTGGTCAAGGCGGGCAGATCATGAGGTCAGGATATTGAGACCATCCTGGCTAACACGGTGAAACCCTGTCTCTAATAGAAATACAAAAAATTACTGGTGTGGTGGCACACATCTGTAGTTCCAGCTACTTGGGAGGCTGAGGCAGGAGAATTGCTGGAACGCTTGAACCAGGAAGTGCAGGTTGCAGTGAACAGAGATCAAGCTACTGCACTCCAGCCTAGGCGACAGAGCAAGACTACGTTTCAAAGAAACAAACAAACAAACAAACAATCTTTATAACATAAAAGTGCAAGGTGAAGCAGCACATGCTGATGGAGAAACTTCAGCAAGTTCTGCAGATGATCTAGCTAACATAACGAATGAAGGTGACGACACAAAACAACAGATTGTCAATGTAGATGAAACACCCTTCTAGTGGAAGAAGATGCCATCTAGGACTTTCATAGCTAGAGAGGAAAAATCAATGCCTAGCTTCAAAGGACAAGTTGATTTTTGTTAGGCGCTAATACAGCTGGTAACTAAGTTGAAGCCAAGTTCATTTACCATTTCAAAGATCCTAGGGTGCTTAAAAATTATGCTAAATCAGGTTGGGCAGGGTGGCTTATGCATGTAATCCCAGCATGATGGGAGGCTGAGGTGGGTGAATCATGAGGTCAGGAGTTCGAGACTAGCCTGACCAACATAGTGAAACCCCATCTCTACTAAAAATACAAAAATTAGCCAGGCATCGTGGCATGTGCCTGTAATCCCAGCTACTCAGGAGGTTGAGGCAAGAGAATCATTTGAGCCCTGGAGGTGGAGGTTGCAGTGAACTGAGATGGCACCACTGCACTCCAGCCTGGGTGACAGAGTGAGACTCCATCTCAAAAAAAAAATTATGCTAACTCTACTCTGCCTGTGCTCTATAAATGAAACAACAAAGCCCGGATGACAGCACATCTGTTTGCAGCATGGTTTACTGAATATTGTGAGCCCACTGTTGAGACCAACTGCTCAGAAAGAAAGATTGCTTTGAAAATATTACTGCTCATTAACATTGCACCTGGCCACCCAAGAGCTTTGATGGAGAAGTACAGGGAGATGAATTATTGTTTCCTAATGGCTAGCACAGCATTCATTCTGCAGCCCGCGGATCAAGGAATAATTTTGACCTTCAAGTCTTATTATTTAAGAAATATATTTTATGAGGCTATAGCTGCCATAGATAGTGATACCTCTGATGGATCTAGGCAAGGTCAATTAAAAACCTTCTGGAAAGGATTCACCATTCTAGATTCTGTTAAGAGTATCCATGATTGACCAGGTGCAGTGGCTCACTCCTGTAATCCCAGCACTTTGGGAGGCTGAGGTGGGCAGATCACCTGTGGTGGGGAGTTTGAAACCAGCCTGACCAACATGATGAAACCCTGTCTCTAATAAAAATACAAAATTAGCCAAGCATGGTGGCACATGCCTGTCATCCCAGCCATTTGGGAGGCTGAGGCAGGAGAATCGCTTGAACCCAGGAAGCAGAGGTTGCAGTGAGCTGAGATCACAAAATATCAACATTACCAGGAGTTTGGAAAAAGTTGATTCCAACCCTCGTGGATGACTTTGAGGCATTCAAGATTTCACTGGAGGAAGTAACTACAGAAGTGGTGGAAACAGCAAGAACTAGATTTAGCAGTGGAGCCTGATGATGTGACTGAGTTGCTGTAATCCCACAATAAAACCTGAATGCACGAGGAGCTGCTTTTTATGGATGAGAAAGTAAAGTGGTTTCTTTAGGTGAAATTACTCCCAGCAAAGGTGCTGGGAATATTGTTGAAATGACAACAAAGATTTAGAATATTCCAGAAAGTTGGTTGATAAAGCAGCAGCAGAGTCAGAGAGAATTGACTCCAGTTTGATAGAAGTTCTTTTTTTTGAGACGGAGTCTTGCTCTGTCACCTAGGCTGGAGTGCAGTGGGACGGTCTCGGCTCACTGCAACCTCTGACTCCCGGGTTCAAGCGATTCTCCTGCTCCAGCCTCCCAAGTAGCTGGGATTACAGGCATGTGCCACCACGCCAGCTAATGTTTTTGTATTTTTAGTAGAAACTGGGTTTCACCCTATTGGCCAGGCTGCTCTCAAACTCCTGACCTCGTATCTGCCCACCTTGGCCTCACAGAGTGCTGGGTTTACAGGCGTGAGCCACTGTGCCCGGCCCGATGGAAGGTCTACTGGGTAAAATGTTGTCTATTAAACAGCATCCCATGCTACAGAGAAGTATTTTCTGAGATATTCCTGTGCTCAGTAAATGATAACAATTTTGGCCAAAAAAATGAAAAAGTTTTAGATCCTGCACGAATGCCAACCATTCCTTCACTCTCAGGTCTTCCACAGCCTGAATCCCAACTCCCCTTGGGCCCTGTTTTCTTCACCATTACATCTCCCAAACTAATATAAAGGGGTGCATCTCTTTCCTATGATTTGAAAAATTGTTATGGAGTTTGCTGTGAAAGCCTAAATCAACTCACAACTTTCTCCAATAACCAGTTTATTAATATCTGTCCAATAAGAGAATTATTAAAGAAATGAACCCAAACAGAATAGAAGGACTCCCTTTTCTTCCCCTAATTTAAATTTGTACAGAGATGGTAAGCGCTTGTAGTGAGTGGTCACGAGAAGCCACACGTGAACAACACCGCATTCACTTATTCGGCAGTGAAATATGTGGAACACAGAGTGACATACAAGAGGCTGTGATCAAGGGGGGATTTCCACAGTTTATGAGTAAATGCAGTTCATTCCTATATAGTCACTGATGAGTGGAAATTAAATGCTGAAGATGTTTCGAGGGTGGAAGTCATCTTGCATTGGCTCGGCTAGAGAAATCCTTCTGTTCTTTGAGCACTGATTGATGGGTGAAAAATCAGTAGTGTTAAATTTCAGTCCCCCAGCTCTGATGTCTTTTATTGCTACCTCCTGAAATCTGAAGGAGAGTTTCCAACACCCCATTCACGCACTTAACCACTTAAGTATGAGATCAGTGTTCTTCCATTACATGATTTAAGGCTGAAGTTCTAGCTTTTTACCAACCCGCGACAGAAAGACCCTGCAATGACCCTTCTTACTGATCTCCTTCCTCATTTGCCCAAACATTTGTTGGGTTCTGTGCCAGTCACTGGGGCTGGAGAGAGGGTGATGGTGTGGACAAGGGATGTGGAGACATGTTTTCTGCTCCTGAATGGTTCACTGCCTCTGAGGGGGTGACATAGCAGGTAAATACGTGGTTTATGTCATATGGAAAGAGCTGGGATGGGGGGATATACAAAGTACTGAGAGAGGTTAAGAAAGGAGACAAACGTGTCATTTGTCCTGGACTTACTGCCATTTTTCCTTAAACAGTGTCGGGGGGAGAGAGGCGATTTTATAACTGAAGTGACATTTGAATGGGGCTGTCAAGCGTGGGCCATCAAACTTGAACATGGAGGGAGGAGACAGATGCCGTGGGAAAAAAGCAGAATGGGTTGAGAAAGTGCAAAAAAAGAAGTACGAAGACATGAACACGCCTGCAGAGCTCACGCCTGCAAGGCTGGGAAGCATTTGGACATTACAATGCAGGTAACTTGAACTACTAAAAACATCTGGATGCTGGGGAGGGATTTAAGCACCCTCGATTGAACGATAACTTGATGGTGACATGGAGGGTCAATTGGAGAAGAATGGCTATGGGGCAGTGCGAACAGCTGGGGCCCTGAGCGGTGGTTTGAGTAAGGCACAGGAGGGAACTGTGTCAACACCAGCAGGAGGCGGCAGTGGAGCCAAACGATATTCATCGTGGCCAAACACTTTCATGGTGGCTGATTGGATGTGTTGGTAGAGGGTTTGCTGAGAATCACCAACCTTTATTACTCGCAATATTAATTTTGTAGCTATACTATCTTCAGATTATTTAAATGAAACTGGAAAATAGTCAGAAAACTGGAAAAGTGACAAAGGCTTAAAAGCCAAACATAGGTATCACAGTTTTAATTACCAATGCATTTTAAAGTATGTCTTCTATCCAGCCTGGGCAACATGGTGAGACCTCGTCTCTACCAAAATAAATAATAAAATAAAATAAAATAAGTTCTGCATGGTGCTGCACACCTGTAGTCCCAGTTACTCAGGAGACTGAGATGCGAAGATCACTTCAGCCCAGGAGTTCAAGGCTGCAGTGACCCATGATCACACCACTGTACTCCAGCCTGGCAGCAAAGCAAGACTCCATCTCAAAAAAAAAAATAATAATAATATGTCTACTGAGCTATATTCTCTGCCCTACACGGTTTTCAAATTTATGAGTTCTTTACGTAACTCACTTAGCCATTATATTTATAATGCTTAATTATAAATATAATTTGTATTTATAAATTATATTTTATAATTTATAGAAATAGTGAACAATCATGATTTGTTTAGATTTAGGATTTGTTGAGTCCTGAATAAAATATACATTTGAATATTATTATTATTTGCTTCCCTGATTAAACAATTTTGTTCTTGTTTATAAACAAACAAACACTTTTTTGTCATTTTATAACTATCTAATCTATCCTAAGCAACCCTATCAAGAGAACATTTGAAATGGTTTGGGAAATGAGCAAAATATAAGACTTTAACAGATGAAGCTTCAATTCAGTTGTAATAATGGAAAATCCATTTTGCTTTTCATGGATCCATTCCCAATTTTCCTTTAAAATCTCCCCTGACCTACAAAAAATTAGCTGGGCATGGTATCAGTTGCCTGTAATCCCAGCTACCTGGGAGGCTAAGGTAGAAGAATTGCTTAGAGTCTGGCAGGCGGAGATTGCAGTGAGCCAAGATCGCACCACTGCACTCCAGCCTGGGCAACAAAGTGAGACTCCATCTCAAAACAAAACAAAACAAAAACCCCAAAAAACCCAAAACTCCCCTGACCTATTTCTAACTGGCCCTTTCTTTGTGTCCCCTCCAGTGGTGGACGCCTGCCAACTACTATAATTGTTCTACAGAATGGCACATGCGTGCAGCCGTTTATAGTCTCATCTGTTTGAGAAAGACTGTAGCACACTTCTCTTTTAATAACAGGCAAACAAAATAAATCGGGTGTTATTCTCCACAAGTGCAAAAACCTGTCATTTTGTGGATAGGGTTTCTATGATTCATTTTTCCCAGTTATTGTGGCAAAGGCTCTGCACAGCAATAAAATAATGATAACCCATTGAACTGGTCATTGACAATATCACCCTAAGTCCAAATATTTAGAAATGGGACTTAAAAAATTGTTTTTATTTTAAAAAATCTTTAATGAATGTAAGCAAGTAATAGTAAAAATAAAATATGATAAATAAACTCATGTTTCTCAATTACTTCCGACCAGAGGATGTTAGTTTAATCAAATTAACTTGTAGGGATTCTATCTGAGACAGCCACCTCAAAACGAAATAAAGGGCAGTGTGTTTTCAGACAAGTAACTCTATCGTCATTTGTGACTGTAATTAACTGAAGAGAAGTAGTAAGTGTAAGATCATACATTTTTTGCTGAATGTATATATCTTGATTCTGTAATTCATGCTTGTATATTGATCCTGTGTAGGTTAGTAGGAGTGTTTGCCTGTGTGTGTGTGTGTGTGTGTGTGTGTGTGTGTGTGTGTGTGTGTGTGCCGCGCTTTGTGCTATGTCTGGCCAGACTCTGAGACTGTCAAGCTTTGGAAACCACAAAACAGTGACGAGCCCAAGGAGACACCTCTGAACACTGGGCCCTGATGAGCGCTGAGCACGGTCTTTAGAATCTCAAGCAAAGGGTTGATTTCAGTCGCTTTACTCTAATTATAACGTTCCTGACTCTCTCTTTCATCATGTGTAAAGTAGAAACAATAATGCCTCAAGATTTCAGTGAAGATTAAATAAGATAGCGTTTACAAAGCATTTAAGGTTAAATAATAAGCATTTTTTTTGAGACGGGTCTCACTCTGTCACCCAGGCTGCAGTTCAGTGGCACGGTCTTGGTGTCCAGGGTTCAAGGAGTTCTCGTGACTCAGCCTCCAAAGTAGCTGGGATTACAGGTGCGTGCTACCACACCTGGCTAATTTTTGTATTTTTAGTAGAGACAGAGTTTCACCATGTTGGCCAGGCTGGTCTCGAACTCCTGACCTTAGGTGATCTGCCCACCTTGGTCTCCCAAAGTACTGGAATTACAGGCATGAGCCACCACACCTGGCTCTTGCAACATCTTATAGAACATATGGAAAGAGCGTGAACTGGCTATAGCAGCATGTAGATTTAACTGAATCCGTGCTAATAATTAGTGGATTTTAATAGAAGCTCAGCTCCGGATACAATAGTAGGAAACTTACGACATAAACTTGTGAAACGCTCCATCATAAAACTGATTACATTGAAAAAAGGAAACAGTATAAAAATGGACTAGAGAAAAAAATGCCAAAATACACTCTGATACACTTGCTCCTTTTTTCTGTATCTTCTAACTCTTGCTGCTCTTCCAATTAGTTCATCTCCCCTCTGCTTTTCCTTTATTTTTCTGAGTTGTTTTTGATGTTCTGCCCTTCTCTGTTCTCTACCAGGCTCCCTGGTAGTGCATCGAGGGTGTGACCTCAGCTCTCGCACCTGCTGCTGGGAGAGCTTGGACAGATCATGGCTCTAAACTCACTTTCTCACCTGTACAGCTGGACATGGTACCACCTTCCTCCCAGGCCTCTTGTGAGGTGGCGGGAGGCACTGACCTGGGCGGTGCTCAGTTCCTCTCCTATTCATTCATGTCATAAAATGGGAAGTACCCCTCAGTGCTGGGCACTGGTGTCCTAACAAAGGAGCCCGGTTCCTGTGCCCAGGGACTGCTCACCTCAAGGCACAGCAGCCAGGCAGGAGTTACACGAGGGTGGGTTCCTTGCGTTCCCCTCACTCTGGGCTTCTTCTTCCTCTTCCTTCCCTTCTGCACTGGCACCTGAACATGCAAGGCCAGTGCTGGAAAATATGGGGAGCAGGCAAAGGGAGTCTTGTGCACCTCAAATCTCTTCCCCTCAACCTCACCTCCCTCTCCGAGGTGCCCTGCTCTTTTCTTCACCCTGTCCCCAGTTCTGTGGGGTTCAGTAAACGCTAACTGTGCACATTGCTTGTGGAGCCGACACTCTGCTGGGTGCTGAGAAAGTGAAGATAATGGGAATAACAGCAACACCTCTGCCTGTAAGGACACTGAGTAAGAACAGCAATAATAATAAAACTGTCACTAGTTGAGCTCTTAGTAGGCATAAAACACTTCTTATTGGCCGGGCATGTGGTAGCTCATGCCTATAATCCCAGCACTTTGGGAGGCCGAGGCAGGCAGATCATGAGGTCAGGAGACCAGCCTGGCCAATCTGGTGAAACCCCGCCTCTACTAAAAAACATCAAAATTAGCCGGGCATGGTGGCACACGCCTGTAGTCCCAGCTACTAGGGAGGCTGAGGCCGGAGAATCGCTTGAATCCGGGAGGTGGAGGTTGCAGTGAACCAAGAACGTGTCACTGCACTCCAGCCTGGGAGATGGAGGGAGACTCTATTGAAAAAAAAAAATGTTGCAAGAGAGGACGCTTAATGGTCATAGATGTAAGAGGAACTCACAAACCTCATGTGGTTTTAATGCTCCTTGAAATGGTGGGTGCAGCTCAAGACACGTCCCTACACTATCTGGAAGCCTGAGTCACGTTTTTCCTTTCTAAGGCTAAGTCCTCTCGCATTACTCACTGACTTATGTAACCGTGACTGTATTTCCAGCCCTCACTGGTTAATTTTGCTTTGGCAGAGCTGTCTTTGAATAACCCAGAATTTCTGGCAACCAGACAACAAACTCTCATGATAAATGACCAGTAGATTCAAAAGCATCATGTAAAGTCTGTACAATCCTGCTTTCTCCTAATGTGTACAGCACTCTAGGGAATTCATAATGCCCTATTTGGAAGGAGAAAAGGCAGAAATGCTGACTCAGAAACATGACCTCATTTCCCGAAGCATGTTTAATGTTGCTAAAAACAAAAGCAAAGCAATTGTGTCTACCTGAACACAAAGAGAAGAAAAGTTTTGTCATTTTTCTGGCGTATGGTGATTGAATGTGGCCTGTCCAATAAATTCCACTTGGACCAGGGGAATATCCCATAGTAGATCTAGTCTTGGGACTTCTCCGTGCCAGGCACGGATGTTGGAGCCGGGATCCAGGTGCCCTGTACTTGGTTCACTCCTGGCTCAGAAGGAGACAAGGCCAGGAGGAGCGGGCCAGGGGGTGGATGGGAGGCTTGCAGTGCTGGTGCCTCTTGGAGCACCTTGTCCCCGCACCCCCCCTCCCCGCCACAGATGCTGGGGCTGAGATTGAATCTGAAGGACGAGTGGGCACCGGGGAAGGAAGGAACACATAGGCACAGGCCATAGGAGAGCTCAGAGAGTGAATGTGAAGCTGGAGCCTGGCTGCAAATGTGGTGAGGAGGAAAGGCAAGTGGAGTGCACTGGATGTTCTGATAAGATTTTACTTTATCCTGCTGACGTATGTATTTGGGAGCAAAGATGTCCGTTTGGACCACTCTGGTAGTGGACTGAGAGCACTGTAGGGAGAGAGTGAAATGAACAAACCAACCACTAGGCTCCACAGAAAAACCAAGATTTTTCATTCCGTGTTTTCATTCAAATGGTTTTGGGCTCAGAGGTGGTGGTCCAGGAAAATCCTTTGCATTCACATCAGCTACATTGGTAATTTGCTTCAGGTGTAATTCACATACCATAAAATTTACCATTTTAAAGGGTACAATTCAGCCAGCTTTAAGGATGTTCGCAAAATTGTGCACACTTCACCACTGTCTAATTCCAGAACATTTCCACCATCCCCCAAAGAAACTCTACACCCCTTAGCACTGCCTCCTCATTCTCTCTCCCCGCAGCCCCACTAAGCTACCTTCTGTCTATGGTTTTGCCAATTCTGCACATGTTATATAAATGGAATCAAACAATATGTGGTCTTTAGTGACTGGCTTCTTTCACTTAGCAGAATGTCTGCAAGGGTCTCCCATATTGTAGCATGATTCACTACTCCATCGAATGCTACCATGAGTTTGTAGTTTTTCTTCCAAGAAAACCAAGAATTGTACAATAGCACGGAGGCACAGATATCCAGGGTGTCAGGCCTGGAAGTCCAGGGTGCAGGCAGGAGTGAACATTCATTCATTCACAAATTCAGAAATATTTATTGAGTACCTTTGGTGGTACGGACTGAATGTTTGTGCCCCTCCACCATTGATATGCAGAAGCCCTAACCTTTGATGGGATGGTATTGGGAGGTAGGCATTTAGGAGGCGATTGGGTTAGATGAGATCATGAGGGTGGGCCTCTGTAATGGAATGGTACCCCTATAAGAAGACACTCCAGAGAGCTTGCTTTCTCTCTTTCCCTACACTCACACAAAGAAGGCGTCATGTGAGTAAAGTCAACAGAAGAGGCATCAGAATAAAATATGCCTTACCTGGACCTTGATCTTGGACTTACAGCCTCCAGAACTGTGAGGAATAAAATTCTGTTGTGTAAGACACTTGGCTGATGACATTTTGTTATGGCGTTCTGAGCAGACTGAGACATTACGTATGCCAGGCCCTATATTCTAGGTACTGGGGAGAGAGTGGCTTTGCTCTTATGGAGCATACAATATAGTGGGTTGACATAGATGCTGCACAGAGAAATAACTGAACATATCAGGTGATGCGTACTGTGGAGAGGTGTCAGGTGAGTAGAGGGGGTGAGAAGTACTGGAATGGCATTGGGAATGTCGTGGTTTCTCGGAAGACCTCCAGGAAAAGATGACACCTGAGTGCAGACATGAAGGAGCTGAGGGAGTGAGAAGTGCCATCTGGAAGAAGATTGGGCAAAGCCGGGGGAATAGCAAGTGCATAGACCTGGGCCAGGGTGCAGGCTTTGGTGTTCGAGAACCAAAGCGTGCCAAGTGTGTCTGTGGTGGAGTGAGCTGGGGGTGTGGGGGATGAGGCTGGGAAGAGCGGGACTGGCCACTAAGGCCTTGTAAGCTAAGGTCTCTGCCTCTCACTCTGAGTGACATGGAAGCTCCAGGTGCAGAATTTTTCATCTTCGGCTCTCCACTTAGTGATTTTGCTCTAGTTCTCTCTAGCCACACCTCCCTGAAGGTGCCACCTGTGGTCTTCTCAAGGCTGCTCAGTCTTCCTCAAGGTGCCACCTGCAGTCTTCATTCCTGGTGATCCAAATGAACTGGATCACCAATTTATTTCACATATCATCATGAGCTGAACTCAAAGTTGTCCAAACAGTATTTGTAGTTGAATATTTGTTCCCATAAAAACCTAAGGACAGGAGAAAGGAGCCACTGATGGGCAGGGGGAAGTTGTGTGGGGAGCAGGGTGTGGGGAGAGCGGAGGTGTGGGAGTGCCCCAGGGAAGCATAAAGCCAGTGGGGAACCAGTAAAGCCGACTTGGGAAAATCACTTGTCTGTTCTTTCAAGATGAAGTGAATCTGATGGGAAGCTGTAATGGAGAGGGTTTATCAATTGTAGCGAGGTTAGTAGCACAGGACCAAGAGTCTCTTTTAGATACATGTAGAGATGCGTGACTTTCCTCCACCTGAGGCAAAAGTTATGGATGGCGCCATGTGACATTCTATTCTGCTCTTCCGTCACGGGTCTGGGATGCCACCTGACATCCCTCTCCTGATTGCTGTGTGTGTCCTGCCATACCTCCATGGGGCATTTCAGGTGTGACAGGAGCCCTGTGGAAATATGGAGGCTTCTTCTCATTTATCTTGTGCAGACCTCTCTGTGCACCGACAATTGGAAGTCCCATGGCCAGCGTCCACCAGTGATCACAGTTCATTATGACTCAGAGCGCCTGTCTTGTGTTAAGACCTCTTTTAGTTTGTGAGAAACAAAATCGACACCAATTCCAAACCTGGCTTTGTGGCAGTTTGGGAAATGAATTGGAGAGGAGGCAACTCGAGGAGGCGGCACAATTTGGAGGCGGTTACGCTGATGTGGAGCGAAGACGATGACAGCGTGAACCACAGCAGCTGCTCCGGGCCCCTTGCTTCTCACACAGGCTTTTTCTGGGCAATATCAGCTTCCTGCATTTTACACAGGCCTCTTCTCAAAGGAGCTCTCTAACCACCTGTCTTCTTTGCTTTGTTATCTTGCCCTGCCCCCTTAAATAGTACTTATTCCTATCTGACATCATAGGAATTTATATATTATTTGTCAGTATGTTTATCGTTTCTCTTCCTTTCCCAGGATGTAAGCAGGAGATTAGGAGCTTTGGTCATTTTTTTGTCTTTAATAAAATATATTATTGATTGTAGTCTGGGCAACATAGGGAGACCCCGTCCCTATACAAAATAAAATAATTAATCAGGTATAGTGGTGCGTACCTGTTGTCCCAGTGACTCTGGAGGCTGAAGTGGGAGGATCACTTGAGCCCAGGAGGTGGAGGCTGCAGAGAGCTGTAATATGCCATTGCACTTCAGCCTGGGCAATGGAGCAACACCTTGTCTCAAAAAAAGAAAAAAAAAAAAAAAGAGGACAGTACTGATTTAATAACTACTGTGAGTCCAGGCCTTGACGGGGTGGGAAGAGCCTGCAGTTGGAGTCTGGTCTGCTGCCCGTCCTGCTCTGCCACTTCCCAGCTGTGCCTTTGGGCAGGTCATTTCACCCCTCTGACCCTCAAGGCCTTCACAAAAGTTGGATTCCTACTTCTTTTTTGAGGGAACTCATGTACTTTGTGATGGTTTTTGTCAAAATAATCCTGTCACGTATTGGATAACATACACTAGAAACCATTGTTGTATGCTTAGAAACTAGAAAACAAATCCCACAGAATATGGGGACTCTCTCCGTAAGACTGATGATGAATGCCTTGTTAGCAATATTTTGTCACTTTGGTCTTGTTCAATTACTGGTTGCCCAAGTTCATCTGTGCTTCTCATCGATTTTTTTAGTGTTTCTGAGCTAACATTAAAAAATTAGCATTTTTAAATTGTAAAATACACATACAACTTACCACATCGACCATTTTAAAGCATACAGCTCAGTGATTTAAAATATATTCATAATGTGCAAACATCAATACCATCCATCTCTAGAAGTCTTCCATCTTGTAAAGCTGAAATTCTGTCCTTATTAAACAACTACTTAGGGACTTTGTTTTATTCATTGTGGTATTCTTGGCATTCTGTATTTCCCATGCCGAGTAAGCCTTTCAAATGCATCCTGAAGACACTTTGAATTTTAGATGTTCAAAGCTTCTTCCCACCCGCCTCCTTCCCCAGAGGCATCCAATCTACTTCTACTGAATACCTCTTGGTGAAGTCATCCTTTCTCTCTCAAGTCTTTTTTTTTTTTTTTTTTGAGACGGAGTTTCACTCTTGTTACCCAGGCTGGAGTGCAATGGCGCGATCTCGGCTCACCGCAACCTCCACCTCCTGGGTTCAGGCAATTCTCCTGCCTCAGCCTCCTGAGTAGCTGGGATTACAGGCACTCACCACCATGCCCAGCTAATTTTTTGTATTTTTAGTAGAGACAGGGTTTCACCATGTTGACCAGGATGGTCTCGATCTCTTGACCTCGTGATCCACCCGCCTCGGCCTCCCAAAGTGCTGGGATTACAGGCTTGAGCCACCGCGCCCGGCTCTCTCTCAAGTCTTTACCGCCGCCCCTAGGTTCCACTGTCATCACATCCTGTTTGCTTGGCTTCCAAGAAACAGCGTAGAACCAGGAGTTTATTGTGAAGTCTTTTAATTGAAAGATTTAGGGGTGAAGGATTTGTCCTGGTTATGCCTTGACGCTACGGCAAGAGCTGGTTTCCAGGCCTTGGGGACAGCTGCGTGGCCCAGAGAGAGAACTCACTTGATAGAAGAGAGCTCACACCCTTTCCATTTGTTGATATTCTAATACGTTTGCTTGTACAGTCTTGTTTGATTATAGAAGTACATTTTTTTTTGGAGGCAAGAGTTTCGTTCTTTTGCCAAAGCTGGATTGCAGTGGTTGGATCTTGGTTCACCGCAACCTTCACCTCCTGGGTTCAAGCAATTCTCCTGCCTCAGCCTCCTAAGTAGCTGGGCTTACAGGTGTGTGCCACCACACCCAGATAAATTTTGTATTTTTAGTAGAGACAGGGTATCACCATTTTGGCCAGGCTGGTCTTGAACTGCTGACCTCAAGTGATCCACCTGCCTTGGCCTCCCAAATTGCTGGTATTACAGATGTGAGCCACTGCACCCTGCAAAGAAGTACATATTTGCCCTTTAGGGTTTTCTGGCCTTGGCTTTATATTGAATCACCATATTCTCCTCTAATTGACAGAGCATATTTACTTACTCTTCCCAAGTAGGAAGAGGCATGCATGACTTCCATCATTCCCTTTTTAACTGTGGTAAGAAAGATGGGACAGCTATAGAACATTCTCTGAATTTACTACTGATGATGAGCTCCGAGTAATAATATTTTTTGGGGGAAAGGGAGAAGTGGCAATTTAATTATTATCTATTTTTGGTGACAACTCTAAAATTTAATTCTGTTCTACTCAAGGTATTTAAAATAAGAAGCACAAGGCCCAGTGCGATGGCTGACGTCTGTAATCCCAGGACTTTGGGAGGCCGAGGTGGTTAGATCATAAGGCCAGGAGATCGAGACCATCCTGGCCAACATGGTGAAACCATGTCTTTACTAAAAATACAAAAATTAGCTGGATATGGTGGCGCATCCCAGCTACTCGGGAGGCTGAGGCACAAGAATCGCTTGAATCCAGGACGCAGAGGTTGCAGTGAGCTGAGATCATGACACTGCACTGCACTGCAGCTGAGATCATGACAGAGCGAGACTCTGTCTCAAAAAAGAAAAAAAAAAAAAGCACACAAGTTTACTTGTTCATGATGTAGCCTTTGAATTGCCTTAATAGATGTCGCTTTTTTTTTTTTTTTTTTTTTTTGGCAATGTGTATCATACCTATGAGAAATAAGCCAAAGGAACAGCCTGAGGCTTCCCAAAGTCTCTAAGCTTCACAAGCTTTCAAATTACAAGGGAACTTTCCTTTTCGTGGGGCGATTTAATCAACTCTAAGATGATGTTCCTGCTTTCAAGGAGCTTGCGGTTAGATGGGAAGACATTCAGGCTACCAACAAGATAGTGTTGTCAAAATAAATTACAAATATTTATAACATGTCATAGGATATATTTGTGTGCATTCTGATCTTTGCCGCTGGCTCGCCGTCCTCCAGCAAACTGAGGCACTGATTCTACTTCTGTGCCTCAAAAACCGACACAGAACGAAACCATGGAAGACACCTGTGTTCTGTAACCAGCACGTTCTCGGAGGCCACGATAGATCTTACTGGAGATGCTTCTATGGAATGAAAGTCATTAGAGTTGAAGGAGACATAGGCCCTAGAAATACCTAGTTCTGCATTTCAATGCACTGTTGAGCTCTAAAAGGGACAATGCACCTGTCCTTTAGATGTACGCTCTGGAGATATCCTTGCTGGGTTTGCCTTCTGGCAGAGGCGCCTCTGCAGGCGGGGCGGGGCCTGGTGGGGGAGTGGGGCGGGGCGGCTCCTTCGCTAAGTGTCTGGATTGGGCGAGGAGGCCACCCCCCGGCGGGCGGAGCCAGGTGGGCGAATGGGGTGGGGCGGCTCCTTCGCTAACTGTCCGGATTGGGCAAGACGGAGCCTGACTGGGCGGGGCCTGGATGGGCGCTCCCTTGGGCGCGGGAGAGGCGGGGCGGCGCCTCGGCTAACGGTGCCGGCGGGTGGGCGCGTGCCCGCGGGCAGCGCCTGCCGAGCCCCGAGTGGGCCGTGAGCGCGCCGCCCCCGCCCCCGCCTGCTCCTCAGCCGCCGCGGCTTCCTCTCGCGTTTCCCCTGAGCGCGGGCTGCTGCGTCCGGGGCTGCGCCATGCGGATCCCGTCCTCTCTGCCCGCGCGGGGCCTGTGGGCGCGGCGGGGCCGGCCGTAAGCAGGCGCCTGCGTCCGGGGCGGGCGTGAGCCGCGACTGAGGCGCCGCGATGGGGGAGAGGTAACGCGGGCCGAGGCCTGGCGGGCGCCGGGCGGGCGGGTGGTCGCCGCGGCCCGGCTGAGCGTCCCTTTGCTTTCCACAGGTGGGTCCGGGTGACCGTGCTCTCCGGCTGCGTGGGCTGCAGGACCGTGGCGGCGCTGGCGTCCTGGACCGCGCGCGACGTGAAGGAGCGCATCTTCGCCGAGACCGGCTTCCCGGTGCCGGAGCAGCGGCTGTGGCACGGCGGCCGCGAGGTAGGCGGCGGCTGGGGGCGCGGGGCTGGGCTCTGCCGCGCGGAAGAACGGCGGGCTCGCGGGGCGCGGGGCGGCCGGCGCGAGTGACTCGGGCATCGTGGCCGCCTGTGCCTATCCCGAGTTGTGGCTTTTCATCCCCTGCCGTTTCCACTTGCACCCCCGACCCCGAACCCTCCCATTTCGTCTGAATCTTCACTTTCTGAAACTCAGACAGTTTTTTTTAGACATCATCATTGAAGTGACTTAATCATTACTCATTTTTTTCTATTTATGTAATACGTTTAAGTGGAATGCTGTCAGTATCTTCACCTTTGATATCTTGGAAGTTGTTTCTCCATTTTTGGATACAGAAGTTTAGCTCTGAAAGAATCTTTAGAGATAACTTGATTTAGAACCTATTATCTTGGGGAGTAAACTTATTAACACTTCTAAAGTGCAAATGACTTGAAGGACAGAATTTTGGAAAACAAGAATATTTCATATTGTCATGTATTCTTTAAGTTTGGTAAAAATTGTATAGCTTTATTTAAAGGGGGAGTTTAATTGAAGACATTTTACTGACAGGTAACTTTTAAAACAAATTCTTTTATTCTAATAAACAACTACATATGATAACATTTCCAGCATTTAAAAGAGTCACAAGGAGCTGAACAAATAATCGAAGGAGGACTTGAGTGTATAGGATATTTCAAGTGTTGGGCTTCCTCAAGACCCGGTACAAATATTACTGATGAAGGAGTTGGTATCTGTGATTTTTCCTCCTTCCCTGTAATCCTGACCTTCTGTGTACTTGAGTCAGTTTTCTGGTCCTTTGCACTCCTTGACCCACATTTATTATTTGTTGTCATGCTCCTCGGGCGATTGATCAGTCCTCTGATCAGTTCCCCAAGGTGTTCATTGGCATGCAGTCACTGACCTGGTTGAAGGCTTTATTATTTACTTTTACTCTTTTAAAGAGTTCAGCTTTTTACTGAACATGCTGTAAAAGAGGTTGGGTCAAAAAGTCCAAAGCCGTGTCATCACCAGAGTCCTCAGATTCTTTGTGTCCACTTCCTTCTGCTCAGCTGGAGCAGCAGCAGTGGAGGGACAGGACCACCTGTGGATGAAGCACTAGCTGCTAGAGCAGGTCCTCCAGCCCCTACATTGCAGAGGAGGCTCCTGATGTTGACATTGGTTGGTCAGAGCCTCTGCAAACAAGCCACGCCAAAAAGGTTGAGCATATCCCCCAACCGCTTTAATGAGGGCATTGATCTTAACCTCCATGATGGACACACATCCTAGTGTAGAATGAGGGCCCAGTGGAGTCTGCAAGTGCAAGCACCGAGACAGAGGCATTCGAGTGCTGGGCTAGCGCAGCTGGGCCGGTGCTAGTCACTGGATGAAGTGGGGGCCTCACCCCAGCATGGCCTTAGCTTCTTTGGAAGGAATGGACCCCTTGGTGGCAGTTGAGGAGAGCCTGTTTGAGGACTTCAGACAGACTTGAGAAGGAGCAAAATTTGTCATTCTTACTCCTTTCTCCATGCCTGCCCACATCTCTTAACCTTCTCCTGGGTCTGCACCCACTTCTTTGGTTCCTCCTCTGGTTGTACTTGGTTATCTTGTCCCCTAGCCTTGCCCCTGGAAAGGCTCAGCTGTGGCTAGCCTTGCCATTAGAAGTGTTTTCGCAGGTGTCTGTGCAAAGCATGGTTATGGGATGGTGAAAGCGGCAGGGTGTGTAGAGTGTTTGGGATTGGAGGCTGTGGGTAGACAGGGGTCTAAGTAGGATCCTTCTGTCTTGGTATGAGATCATGAGGTTCTGGACTGTGGCTGTGAAGGTGAAACTGAAGGAAAGGATAAACAAGAGACTTTGTGAAAGGCAAAATTGCCACAGTTTGGGCAGTTTGGTATCATATGGATGTGGACGTGGAGGATGGGCGTAGAATAAGGTGGAAGGTCTTGCCAACAATGTTGGCAAGCTTTGAGTCAGACCAGGAAAATAAGGGTTTAATCATTAGAGATAAGCACCTACAGAGGGGAAGTGTGGTGACTAGTTTGCTTTTATATATACTTCAGCTGTTGGTGAGACGTAAAGAAGCATCTAAGAAACTGCAGGAAATGGAGAGGTGGGTGCCTTAGGTCCTACTTCCTGTCCTGCCTGTGTGTATATGACAGATGCCAAATTAATTCATGTGTTGGGGCCAGATTTTTTATGTCTAATATGAATGAGATGAAGCTAATTCTAACCAATCCTAAAGTCTCTGCTAGATAGTGATATTCAGTAGGCAGCTGCAAATCTGGAACTGCAACTCAAGGGAGAGAGGTCAGGCTGGAGATAGTGACTGATGCTGGGCAGGCACATTGCTCCTTCTGTAGTTTGGTAAAATTTGTTGAGATTATGCTTATCGTTTATTGAGCCGCAGCATTAGAGATACTGTCCTATGCATGAGGGATTTGTCTTGGAGTAGGTGTGCTGTGCCACTACTTACAGTATAACGTTAATTTTTTAAACTTTTTTTTCCCTCTTAGGGATTGGACTTTAATGTTTATAGTTTATTTGAGCCTAATTTGATTCTTGGTGCTTTTAGGGGTGAAGACTCTACAGGAGTTCTTAGTTACAGAGAATCTTTGTGCACTGGCTTTCTCAGTGCTGGTTGTAGTAGTTTTGTACTTGGGATATGGGTAAATTCAGTCTCCTATGGGGTCGGAATGGCAGGGATCTCTTAAAGCTTGTTTTCTCGTGGCATACACTTTATTTATTTAATTTTCTTCAGCATTTTATTTACTTAGTTGATGATTCAGGCTTCAGCCCTATAAGGGAGGTATCCCTGGGTAGGTACTGGTTATGGCTAAGGCAGGTGGATAGATGCAATATCCAATGGGAGCAGAGGTCCCAGGCTCGAAGAAGGTGGCTGCGGGAGCCCTCATCTAGATGTGCTGAAGTTTTATCAGGGTGAAGACTAGGAGCTACCTCAGTTCCCCTGCCAGGCCAGCAGGAAAGCTGTCTACCTTACAGCCTCACTCCTGTCCCAGTGTTCCAGTTATTCAGATCAGATAGGCACCTCTTTTCATCTGTAGGAATGCTGGTGTTGCAAGTAGAGAGGAATTGTGACTCTGCCTTTCCTGCAGGCCTGAAACTGGGGAGTGTTTCCCCCTGTGAAGCTGCATTCACCATGGATTGTTCCAGGAAGGGTGTCTATAGGTGCATCCTCTGTCGCCCAGGGTGGAGTGCAGGGACATGATTTTAGCTCACTGTAGCCTTGAACTCCTGGGCTCATGCAATCCTCCTGCTTCAGCCTCCTGAGTAGCTGGGAGTATTGGTATAAACCACTGCATCCAGCTAATTAAAAAAACTTTTTTTTAGGCAAGACGTGGTGGCTCATGCCTGTAATCCCAGAACTTTGGGAGACTGAGGCAGGCGAATCACGAGGTCAGGAGATGGAGACCATCCTGGCCAACAGGGTGATACCCCGTCTCTACTAAAAATACAAAAATTAGCCGGGTGTAGTAGCTGCTTGGGAGGCTGAGGTGGGAGAATTGCTTGAACCTGGGAGGTGGAGGTTGCAGTGAGCCAAGATTGCGCCACTGCACTCCAGTCTTTTTTTTTTTTTTAAATAGAGACAGCATCTGTGTTGTCCAGGCTGGGACTTTCTTTTAATAAGTATTTGACTAACAATAGAATGATCATTTATGATGATATCATTCAACCAGAGAACAAGAACAGTGTACTTACCTCTGTGCATCTTCTCCCCAGCCTGTTTGCCTGTCTCTCTTCCCTAACCCCTTTGTGCTGATTATTCTTGTGCCTTTTTGGTAGTTTTAATAGTTCTATAAATGTATGCATGTGGGTATATAATTATGTTTAAACGGATATGTGTTATGTTTGTGTATATGAGTGCATGTTCTAAATTTTTGTTGTGAACAATGGTCTTCCTGTCTTTTTTTCTGTTTGCCGAAGTACCTGTGCAACAAAGAGTCAACTAGTTTTTATAGGCTTGCTTTAAGATTTAGTGGGAATATTTGCATGAAAGTGCTTTATAAGCTGGGATGTGTAACAGCCTACTCAGCTTTGTGTTTTAGAGACGGGGACTAGAATGAAGATGATGTACAGAAAGTAAGGAGACCAGATGGGGAGTTGTTATAAAAATCCAAGAGATGTTAAGAGTCTGTGCATCCGGACATTGTGAAGAGCAAGTTAGATTTGAGAGAGACTGGAGGATGGACATGCCGGGATCCAGAGATTAACTGGACATGTGTTTTGGAGGGAGAGACACATTTTCTCTGGCCTTTCTCTGTCCTAGCTGAAATGTCTAGGTAGATGGTGACACTATTAACTGAGATACAGAAGAGACAGGAGATACGTATTGGAAGGAAAGTGAGTGAGTTCACCTTTTGATAGGTTGAGCTTTAGAACCTTGGAGGGCATCAGTGTGAGAATGTGGTGGAAAGTCAAAAGTATTGAATTTTGAAATGGTAAGGGATGGCCTTCACACCCTGCCAGGGAAGGGTCAGTTAGGAAGGTCGTCCTTCTAGTGAGCTTTTGAATCATGTTTTGCAGATTGTTGACCTGTGAGAGGTCACTGTGTAGGAACACTGAGGGAGGGACCCTGATGGGGAAAAGGTTGATCTGGCTTCAGATTATTTATGTTATTTTTTTTTTTAAAAAAGCACTCTGTTATACTGCTCCTGTGGGTTACAGTAACATGTTGCACCCTGCCTTTATGAGAAACAGAAGAATTGCCAAAAAGAAAGCAAACCTCAAGGCATTTTTCAGGAAAGTTATAGACCAAAGCAGCTCAGGCTGGGAAGCCTCATTCTTCCTTTCATTCTGCATCACACTTTTTGTTTTTGTTTTTTCCCAAAATATGTCTAGGAATACTTAACAGTGTTTTCCAAAATATGTCTAGGAATACTTTCCCATAGGGTGTTCTTTCATAATAAAGAAAAAAACTTCTGCTAAAATTTGGGAAATACTATTTAGTATAATTGTTTCTAAGAAAGTTACCGTGTGTGAATGTGTTAAGTTTCCTGAAAACCAAATTATTCCAACTAATTTAAAAACAGAATTCTTTTTGGTCCTCTAATATGTGTTAAGATCTCATGAAGCCTTGTTATTAGCAGTACACTTTGGAAATGTTGATCAGAAGAATGATTTTGTTTATGTTAATGATCCTGGTTTATCATTTAAAAATTTAAATTATGTTAATGGAGAAATATATTTATTTGTATCTATTTGTAATCACTTAGGAAAAATCTTTTAAGGAAAAATCTTTTAATCCCTTAAATTTTTAAATAAAGTTTTTTACTAAATCTCTGTTCTCTGGAATATTCACTTCTCCAGACAACTTACTTCCTGATAAGAAGATATTACAAGCATTACTTAAGTGAAAAAATTCGATAGAATGTTTTGAATTTACGGTATTAGAGACTGTATTGTTTTTCATAAATCTTTTCTTTTTTTCAGTTATCTGACTGGATCAAGATTGGAGATCTGACTTCTAAAAATTGTCATCTTTTTGTAAACCTTCAATCAAAAGGCTTAAAAGGGGGAGGTAAAATACTGACTTTACCAGAAGTATATGCCATGTTGTCTTGCATAAAGATTGAGTTTGTTAGTTTTTTGAGACTGAGTCTTGCTCTATCGCCCTGGCGTGAGTGCAGTGGCGCAGTCACAGCTCACTGCAACCTCTGCCTCCTGGGTTCAAGTGATTCTTGTCCCTCAGCCTCTGTTCAAGTAATTCTCGTGCCTCAGCCTCCCGAGTAGCTGGATTACAGGTGCCTGCCACCATGCCCAGCTGATTTTTGTATTTTTAGTAGAGATAGAGTTTCACCATGTTGGCCAGGCTGGTCTCAAATTCCTGACCTCAAATGATCCACCTGATTTGGACTCCTAAAGTGCTGGGATTACAGGCATGAACCACCACTCCTGGCCAAGATTGAGTTTTAGCAAAGAAGCAGGGAGTAGAATGGTGGTTGCCAGAGGGTAGGGGGAGGGAGAAATGGGGAGACATGGGTCAAGCGTACAAAGTTTGCTATACAAATAAATAAGATCTGGAGATCTACTGTACAATACAGGGCCCATGAGTAACAGTACTGTATTGTGTACTTTAAAACTTGCCAAGAGGATAGATCTGATGTTAAGTGCTTTTACCATAAAAGTTTAAAAAAGCACAACAGAGGAGATGGGAGGAAACTTTTGGAGATGATGGAAAAGTTTATGGTGCTGACAATGATAGTTTGATGGTTTCATGGTACATGCTTATCTCCAAAGGCATCAAGTTGCAAAATAAATATCTATGCGCTTTTATGTCAGTTGTACTCAATAAAGCTGTTTTAAGAAAGATTGTTTTAAAAATGAAATGAAAGGATACACCATTGGGATAGAATGAGGGGATGTCAGGGCAAGAGGAGGACAAGCGCGGATGGAGCTAGTTGAGTTATAAGAATGAGTGGGATAGAAGTCTGCGGAAACAGAGTCTTGTTTGACCTTGGCCAGAGTGCATGGTTGTACTGAAATGATGCAAATAAATTTATAGTGACAATTTTGCTTTTTAAAGCAGAGATTTCTTTTTACTGATAAACAGATTTTTGAAATGCTGTGTGTCTGAGGCATTACTTCCCTTTTTCTCATTCTTCCTACAGCCTCCTGTCACCTCTCTGAAGGTGGCCTGGTCAGTTGGTGTAAGAATATCTAGTTTAGGCAAGGCTTGAGGGTACTTGAAGTGGAGAGCCATTGAGACAGTGACTGCTGAATTTTACAACAATCAGAACTCTGGCTGAATTTGAGAATATTAAGAATATGATAATAGGCACCACTATCTCTGGCTTATTATTTGTGGCAAAGAGCCACAAAATAAAACCATTTATTTTATTTGCTTTGGAAAATAGCAACACTCAGAAGAATCAGAACACTGGCTGAATTTGAGAATATTAAGAATGTGATAATAGGCACCACTATCTCTGGCTTATTATTTGTGGCAAAGAGCCACAAAATAACACCATTAATTTTATTTGCTTTGGAAAATAGTAACACTCCTCCCCACTGCATCATGCTCTTTGTTTTTGAATTAATAATAGTTATTATATTTTTGAACATTTTTTGAATTTTTATTTGTAGTCCGGTTTAAAAATCTTGAGATTTGATAAAATTGAATCTGCTTTGCTTTCTGCCGAATTGCTTAGTCAGGTAGATTTCTGTACCAGAGTGCTACAGTGAGATACATGCAGCTGTATCTTGTATAGTTATGCTATATCTCGGATTCAAGTCACGAATTGGTGACAGGTCATGGGGTTTTTTTTTCTAACTCATTTAAACTGTGTTCGGTATTTTAGGTCGATTTGGTCAGACAACTCCACCACTTGTTGATTTTCTCAAGGACATTTTGAGAAGATATCCAGAAGGAGGACAGATTCTTAAGGTGGGGCACATGTGTTTCTGTGTGATTTACTTTGATAAAAATGAGATGAAGTAAATTTATTTAGAAGTCCTGTTAGTGTTTAAATTTTTAAAGCGTTGTCTAGATTTGAATGGCTGTATTATACCTCTGTGGCTGCAGTATGTATCAGTGCATCGTTCCATTTGAGAATGGAGTCGGTATAAATATGTGAGGTTTTTGAGGCAAAGAAACGCACTAAGCTACTGGGTTCTGTAATCAGCAGTGTAACTCCAGGAATGTTCTGTGTAGAACATTGTGTGGGCTGTTACACGTCAACCAACCAACCAGCCAAATACATTCTACAATTAGAGAGGCTTGAAGAATGCATGCCCATTGGACTCCTGATTTTAGAGGTTTGCTTTGTTGGGAGGGCTTATTTAATAGGATCATTATTTTATTATTTCTTTTTGTAATATGGTTTTTAGTTTGATTATACTCTTTACAAAACAGGCCAGTCATGGTGGCTCACACCTGTAATCCCAGCACTTTGGGAGGCCAAGGCGGGCAGATCACCTGAGGTCAGGAGTTCGAGACTAGCCTGGCCAACATGGTAAAACTCTGTCTCTACTAAAAGTATAAAAATTAGCAGGGTGTGTTGGTGGGCACCCGTAATCCCAGGTACTGAGGAGGCTGAGGCAGGAGAATCGCTGGAACCTGGGAGGCAGAGGTTGCAGTGAGCCAAGATTGCACCGCTGCACTCCAGCCTGGGCGACGAGAATGAGAGTCTGTCTCAGAAAAACAAACAAAAAACAAAAGAAAAACCAGTAACCATAAAAGAAAGCAATAATAGAAGATACTGCAAAAATTAGATTTTGTGTTTAATAAGAAACTTCCTTAATTGTCAAAGTGGATCAGTTGTTACGCATTTTCCTTCTCATTAGCTTGTTTAGTGTTTATTACGTTCAGTATCTTGGCCCTGATTATGTTTTCTAGTTTAGATTGTAAACTGCTAGGGAATCGGGACTGGATCTCTTTAACTTAGAGAGTCATGCTCAGGTAGGCACTCACTGAGGACTGTTGCATCTTTAGTGATTGTGGTAAGATTGGGCTGTTGAAGCAGTTGCAGTCCATCTTTCAGCATAGGCATCAGTGGTTCACAGAAAGCACATTTGAAAATTGTTTTTGTATTGACTTATTAGGAAAATGAGGACGGAAAGAGTACTGCCTTGAGGTGGTTTTGGGGTAGAAAGAAGTGAATAGAATAAATTTAAAATGAAGGTATAGTGGTAACAGGAGTAGGATGTCATCTGTTCATAAGTGATGGGTGGGATCCTTTCTGAGAAATTAGGAAGGCCTATGGCAAACAGCTGAGGGCTACAACTTCCACTTTGCTTCTTATAGATACATTTGTATTGTAGCCAGCTCAATGTAATCTTTGTTCCTTGGATGTTTTAGTAAATTTGACTGTTTTAGATTTAATAGGAGTCTTAGAAATCACCAAGACCTACACCACCTCCTTCTACGTTGTTTGTGTTTGCTGAAACAGGTCCCAAAGATCTTAGTGACTTGCCCAAGAGCAATACAAAATGTATTGTTGCTGCTTCTCAGAGTTAGTATACAATCTCTGAGGATTACAGTTCAGGGGAAAAGCTTCCCATCCTGTTTTTTTGTTCAACTTGAGAATGATTGGAACCTGGGACTTGGGATTTTATCTTTAGTTTTCTGCCTCTCTGCTCTCTAGACTACACATAAATCACAAATAGATACCTGAATGAAAACAAGGTCGAACATCTAAAGTGCTATCATTTTGTAAGTTAACATTGTGTTTTACTGTCTATTTGATTCTTATTTCCATCCTTCATATTATGATATTCTAATGTAAATAAGATTGTTAATTTTTAGGGATTCTCTGGGATTGAATGAGGCCTAAACAATTAAAAACCTCATGAGAAATAGTTATGTAATAAGGAGGAATCAGTAGCTGATAATGAGGCTGCAGGAGGCATGGCCTAGCTGTTCATGTTTTGGGTGGAATAGCTGGTGGGTACCACACTAGCCCTTTGGGATGTACTGAGTGAACTGAACACAATCTCAAAACTGGCTTTTCACTTCTGCTGCTTCAGTCTTCTTGTAGTTGTTTCATTTCATGTGGGCATTGCCTCATCTCTCTCCTCTGATGTAGGCATCACTGTTAACATTGCTGTAGTATCAGTTAAAGCTCTCTTCACTTATTGCCCATCTCTACCTCCAATTTAGTGATCCCAAGGTTCTGGGGAAGTAAAAAAGCTCTTTTGATGATCATGGGGTTGGATCTTGGAGCTGAATCTTGTTCCAGATTCTGGAGCTCCCTTCAAACTGATCAGAGCCCAGCGTGATGTTGGTAGGTGTGCAGAAGTGATTGGGGTTAGGATTGGAAATTTTGTTGAGGCAAATCTTGCAGTTTGGCCTTTCCTTTCTATATTACAGGGACCTGGTCACCCTTCTACTCACCCACCATTCACCAAACAAATGGTAGTGCTTTCTTCATGAAAGAAGTGAGTCAGTCTTGACCATCAGGAAGCTTTCAGCTTAGTACAAGACAAAAACATGTTCATATCTCAGGCTCTCTAGAAAGCAAGGGTACATACAGATTGCTGTTATTTGGTTTTATTGTTTCCCTAAGAAAAGGTAAGTTTGGTAAGCAAATGACTAAAGAAAAAAAAGGTCTATTTTTGGCAACCACTCAGGCTTAAGTTACCTGCCACACAGGACAATATGTACAACTTTTGGAAATAGAGTAATTTCCTTTGAACAAAAGCTTTGGATAGATTGTAAATATGAGACAGTTATAAATAGGGCCCAGGATTAATTTGCTAAGTGATAGCAAATTAAGATAAACTCTAAGTGCAAATAATTGGAGAAGGACTTTTCAACCATACTGTCACATGTATGTAACAATTACTTTCAGTAGTAACCTCACCAGATCTTAAAGGTAATGTTGCAAATAGTGGGTTTCCTTTATTTAAGTATATTGACTTTTTAAATATTGTAGATAAATACAAAGATGGGCAGTAGATTACTATGTTATTAATTACTATTTTTTGGTATATTTTATGGTTAGGAATTAATTCAGAATGCAGAAGATGCTGGGGCCACAGAAGTTAAATTTTTATATGATGAAACTCAATATGGAACAGAGACTCTTTGGTCAAAAGATATGGCACCATATCAGGGTAAGAATCAATAATTAGGAACAAGTTTTATTGTATGCACTAACAGGCAGTTTTTAATGATTTCTAATGCTTTGTTTAATGAACAGTTTAATGATCATTTGTACTTTTTGGCATGTTTATTTCCACTTCTTCGGATGTTTTTTTTTCTGCTTTTGGTGGGAAGGTATCTCTGCCAGTTGGTATTTTTAGAGAACAAAGAATAAAATCTGAAAACTCAAAACAAAATGACAAGCAATGTAATGACCAAAGCCTCTTATTCTATTCAAACAACTCGTATTTTATATTATCAGTAGGATAAAGGGACACCATTTGTGTATAGTAACACTTTCCTGCATTTGGAAAGATGTTGTGAGAGGCTGTGCTTTTGTGTATTTTCGTTTTACGAGTACCCTTGACACTGTTTTGAAGTTGGTGGGAAGAAAGATTGAAGGAGAGGAGAGAACAAGGAAAATGAGAGGAAAGATGATAAAGCCATAAACTAATAAATTATTGATTGAATAAGAGAATCATAACCAATAGACTCCTAATATCTCACTTCTACTCTGGGGAGCTTTGTGTCAAAAAGAATGTTCATAAGTTTTAATGTACTTCTGGTTGGCTTTGATGGCACCTGCCTGTAATCCTAGCACTTTGGGAGGCTGAGGCAGGCGGATCACTTGAGGTCAGGAGTTTGAGACCAGCCTGACCAACATGGCGAAAACCCATCTCTACTAAAAATACAAAGGTTAGCCACATGTAGTGGCGGGCACCTGTAATCCCAGCTAGTCGGGAGGCTGAGGCCGGAGAATTGCTTGAACCTGGGAGGGGGAGGTTGCAGTGAGTCGAAATTGTTCCAGCTAAGGCAAAAGAGTGAAACTCCCATTTAAAAAAAAAAAAAATTTTAGTATACCTCTGAAGTCATTGTGAATGACTGTGTGATAGAAAGTTACTAAGAAAAAGTGGGATCAGTTCAGACTTTCTGAGACAGCTTTTTAAAGAGATGTAAGTCATGTATTTTTAAAAAGATGTTTTATGATTTAGGAGGCCAGTTAACATTGTTAATTAAAAATATAACATACATTATGTCTTATATAGTCATTCTTAGCTCACATTTATCATTTGAAAGATGTACTTTCTATATTCTATAAAAAAGAGGTGTGTGGGACATAACATCAAGAGGTGTGTGTTCTGGTCCTGACTGCCGCTACCTTGGTGATGGATCGGTCATCACAGAGGTCAGATCATTTTTATATGAGGATTAGCTTGCAAGGTATCTTGTCTCTAAGAGCCTATGACTTAATGTAACATTGGATTCAAGGGACTTCAGGTTAAGTCCTGATCCTACATAGTACTACCCTGTTCTATAGCCCTCAAGGCACTGGTGCACTCAGTGGCAGCTCTGACCCCCATACTGACTTACTGCTTGCCTGCAAGTTGTATAAGAAAATTTTTCTCCCAGATATTTTGAGGATTATATGAGATGATATATGTGATAATGTTTCATACCTGGTGTCCTACTGATGATGATATGTGCTGTAGTAAAAGTAACAGTGTAAGGAGGTCCTACGATTTTTTTGCTTCTAGCCTTGACTTCGCCTTGTTTTAAAAAACGTTTGAAACTAGATAATTTTGCTGAGTTATGCTGAAGTATATTTAGAGATAGGCTTTTCGAAAGTGGCCAATTTAAAATAGATATGGTCTGGACATGGTGGCTCACGCCTGTAATCCCAGCACTTTGGGAGGCTGAGGTGGGCAGGTCACCTGAGGTCAGGAATGCGAGACCAGCCTGGCCAATGTGATGAAACCCCATCTCTACTAAAAATACAAAAATTAGCCAGATGTGGTGACGGACATCTGTAATCCCAGCTACTTGGGAGGCTGAGGTGGGAGAATCGCCTGAGCCTGGGAGGCAGAGGTTTCAGTGAGCCGAGATTGCACCATTACACTCCAGCCTGGGCAACAAGAGTGAGAAACTCTGTCTCAAAAATAAATGCAGAAATAAATAATAAATGTGGGCCAGGCACATTGGCTTATGCCTGTAATCCCAGCACTTTGGGAGGCCGAGGCAGGTGGATCACCTGAGGTCAGGAGTTCGAAACCAACCTGGCCAATGTGGTGAAATCCTGTCTCTACTAAAAATACAAAAATTAGCTGGGCATGGTGATGATGCACACTTGTAATCCCAGCTACTCGGGAAGCCAAGGCAGGAGAATTACTTGAAGCTGGGAGGCGGACATTGCAGTGACCTGAGATCTCACCTCTGTACTCCAGGCTGGGTGACAGAGTGAGACTCTGTCTTAAAAAAAAGTGGATATATTATATAAAAGGTGGCAGTGATCTTTGATATCTCTATTTAAGAAACATTTATTGGAGAGCCTACCAGGCTCTTGTGTATTTGAGAATGTCTTTCTTTTGCACTCAGATGTGAGCAGTCATCTTGTATCATGGCTTTTTTCCTTTACTGGCACTTCGTTTTACAGCCAAAAACTCTTAAGGCCAACTTTTTTTGTTCATGTTTATATAATGAGTTAATAAAAGACTCAGATTGTCAAATCACATGCACAAGGATGAGAACTCTCACTCAGTATGACACACTTTACTAAGGATTTCAAGGACATGGCTGATTGCAAGACACAGGTGAAAGAAGTATGGAGAGTCCCTTTGTGCTACACTAGGGCACACCTTGGCCTGGATCTCACGGAGCTGGTTTCTGAGTGATGCACACAGACCACCACTGACACAACGGGAGCTATTTCAGTCATAAAACATGTACATTATTTTCTCTGATAATCAACCTAACTTACAACATTTTCGAGGGGATTATGCCTCATAAATGTGTGAATTCCAAGCTTATTTCCAATAAGCAACCTTCGTAAAGTATCCAGTAGCTAAGGGCTCTCTTCCTAGTAAACACTGTGTATGTGCTTGCCTAGAGGTCTGTCATCAGCATGTTTATAGTGAGATTTGGCTGGGTCATCTCTTTCTTTCTTGGCTATTCCCTGGAGAAAGGGGGAAATAGACTGCAGGCCTGCTGCCAGCCCTTTCCTTCCCAGACAGCCTTTTTATTTTTCTCTCAGGATATTTATTCCTTCCCACCCCCGCCAAGACGGAGGTTTGCTCTTGTTGCCCAGGCTGGAGTGCAGTGGTGCGATCTCGGCTCTCTGCAACCTCCGCCTTGAGGTTCAAGTGATTTTCCTGCCTAAGCCTCCTGAGTAGCTGGGATTACACATGCCCACCACCATGCCCAGCTAATTTTTTATTTTTAGCAGTGATAATAATTTTTTATTTTTTATTTTTAGGGGTTTCACCATGTTGGACAGGCTGGTCCCAAACTCCTGACCTCAGGTGATCCACCCTCCTCGGCCTCCTAAAGTACTGGGATTACAGATGTGAGCCTCCACGCCCGGCCAGGATGTTTGTTCCTTTCTTATCTCACTTTTAGAACCAAGAACATATCGTTTTGGTCAGAGTACATACAGGCTATTTTAAAATTGATCTTGATAATAGAAGCAGAGAGTGAACCTGTGAGACTGAGTTGATTAGAGCAAAGGCAAAATACTGCATCTCTCCTAATTCCAGGATGAATATGATCAGAATTATACCTTGATTAAAAACATTAAATGATAACTAGATTCTTTCTGCCCCCAGACTTCTCCAAGTTCTCTACTGAGGAGGGCTGTCCGTGTGCACTGTTTGGTTCTGCCACTGAGCAGCCAGGGTGTAAGGAAAGCTCCAGGGCCCAGAGCACAGGACAGCTGCACTCATATATGTATCCTCTTCGCAGGAGTTGCACTGAGGTTGTAGGATGAGAGAGCAGTTCTGACAGTCAAAAAACCTTGGAGAGTGGGGGCTCATGCCTGTAATCCCAGCACTTTGGGAGGCAGAGGTGGGTGGATCATCTGAGGTCAGGAGTTCGAGACCAGCCTAACCAATATGGTGAAATCCCATCTCTATTAAAAATACAAAAATTAGGCAGGTGTGTTGATGCGCGACTGTAGTCTCAGCTACTTGGGAGGCTGAGACGGGAGAATTGCTTGAACCCAGGAGGTGCAGGTTGCAGTGAGCTGAGATTGGGTCACCGCACTCCATCCTGGGCGACAGAGTGAGACTCTGTCTCACAAAAAAGAAAAAAAAAAACTTGGAGATTGGGGATCTGAGGGGGATTTTTTTTTCATGCAAAACACTTAGTTATTTGCATTTGTTAAGACAAGGGCCTATGATTTTGGAATTTAACAAATGCTTCTATAAGCAGGCAGTAAGGGGTCAGCTCTGCAGTGTTCCAGTTGACAGTGGGAAGGAGGGTGGGTGTTCCTTCAGGCAGGTGGACTGTGTTCCTGGTAATGTCATGTGGGTGTGTCCCCTGCTGAATTTTTAAGATTTCCCTCCACAGACCCTGTAGTTATTCAGATTCTTTTGAGATTCTGGCAAGAGGTTCATTTTCAAGCCTGGTGTTCAGTGTTACGACTTTTTATGGTCCCTTTTTTTTTCTTTTTTTGTCTTTGTAGATACTTTTAGTGGACATTTGGAACCAGACACTGCTTGCTAGATGCCATTTTAAGTTAGCTGTTGGGTAGGAACAAAATATTTACTTTATTACTATTCCTGTAATATTTATGTAAAATTACATGTTACATTACATATAGACTGACAGTATCATATACTCATAATGATTATAACAACAGTAATGGTAGCTGATGTTTTTAGGATCTGCTCTGCTGGGCTCTGGGCTGAGCCCTGTATTTGTGCTGTCTCATTGGGTCCTCAGCACTCTTGCAGTGGACAGCCATTCTTATCCTTGTGCAGATGAGAAACTGAGCCTTTGTGGCTTTAGTTTCTGGAAGTGCTGTAGCTATGACTGGAGAGCTGGGCCTGACATCCTGACCCCAGAGTCCCTACTCTACTCTGTGATTGTCCTTTCCAGAAAGCCTTTACAGCCTCGACTGTTTGCATGTTCCAACTTTGACTATTTTAAAAATAGTAATCATGCCGTTTTTGTAAAACAAACTAGGTCACATCCCCATGTCTGTCCTTGAATTGATGGGAGCATGAGGAGAGGCTTCTGGGGGTGCTGGGAGTGCCCTATATACCCCATGTGAGTGGAGATGACACAGGTTCATCTGCTTTGTAGGAATTCATCAAGCTGCATCCTCAAGATCGTCATACTTTATTGTATATATGTTACACTTCAGTACCTTTTTGAATGAAAAATATTAATCATCTTTAAAGTATGATGAGTGAATATAGTTGAATATATTCAAAAGAATGTTAGAGATTCTGAAGATTGGCCTCACAAAATGGAGTTTCAAAAATATTTTGTGCAGAAATATTTTATAAATATTACTTTTTGAAGGAATTACTTTGGAGATGGGTGATATTTTACATAGATAGGTGATATAATTGCGGTATTATTTAAACATTTGTCATGTTAATGGTTTTAAAAATCATACAAGTAATGCCTTGTATAGAAAAATCTAGAGGCTGATGAAAAAACCTCAAACACTTATAAGGTGATTATTAATCTTACTAAAGGATTATTTTTCATATTATGAAATAATAAAATTTGTTTATTTATTTTATTTTTTTGTTTTTTTGAGGCAGAGTTTTGCTCTTGTTGCCTAGGCTGGAATGCAGTAGTGTGATCTTGGCTCACCACAACCTCTGCCTCCCAGGTTCAAGTGATTCTCCTGCCTCAGCTTCCTGAGTAGCTGGGATTACAGGCATGCGCCACCTTGCCTGGCTAATTTTGTATTTTTAGTAGAGACAGGGTTTCTCCATGTTTGTCAGGCTAGTCTTGAACTCCTGACCTCAGGTGATCTGCCCGCCTCAGCCTCCCAAAGTGCTGGATTACAGGGATGAGCCACCGCGCCTGTCTGATTTCTTTATTTTTTAAAATAAATTTTATTGTGTATGTTTTAGGCATACAACATGTTATTTGATATATGTGTGTGTGTATGGTAAAATGGTTCTGTATATATTGAAGCAAATTAACATATCATCTCACATAGTTTCTTTAGATAGCAAGTCTCCATAATATATTCCTTTTTCTTTCTTTCTTTTTAAATTGAGACAGAATCTTGCTCTGTCACCTAGGCTGGAGTACAGTGGTGCAACCTTGGCTTACTGAAGCCTCTGCCTCCCAGGTTAAAGCAGTTCTTCTGCGAGTAGCTGAGATTACAGGTGCATGCTATGGTGCCTGGCTAATTTTTTGTATTTTTTAGTAGAGATGGGGTTTCACCATGTTGGCTAGGCTGGTCTCGAACTCCTGACGTCAGGTGATCTACATGCCTCAGCCTACCAGAGTGCTGGGATGCTGGGATTACAGGCATGAGCCATCGCACCCTGCCCATATTTTCATACATTTTATGGAATATATGAAATATTATATACTTATTTGGTAAATATTTTCCATTTACCAAAAAAAGATTTAGATATACTATTTAGAACAAATTTCACATAGAGTAGTAACTGACTGATTTTCTTGTTTGCCTTACGTTTTTGGGTAGCTGAGGAACTTTTAATTTTTCTTTTTTGGATTTTTGGCCAACAATACTATATTTCTTCTGCTGCTAATTTTTGCCTCAGTGTATGTCTTAAATTTTATTGTAAAAACACTTAGAATTATAGTGTGGAATTCAGTGACTATTCACTCCTCTCTATATTCCCTTTGAATAAGAGATTTTGTATAGAGGAACTTTTGAGATAGAACGGAACACTCTGGTGTCTTTCTGAATACCTGCCTGCGCATTTTCATACCTAGGGCCAGCTCTGTATGTGTACAACAACGCGGTTTTCACCCCAGAGGACTGGCATGGCATTCAAGAAATAGCAAGAAGCAGGAAAAAGGATGACCCTCTGAAGGTTGGAAGATTTGGAATTGGGTTTAATTCTGTCTATCATATAACAGGTAGAGTATTAGGCTTTTCAGCCTTGGTATTAGAAAATATTTTATCCTTCATTCTGTAATATATTTGGTTAATTTCAGAGATGGCACTCTTTAAGTGACATCTTACCCAAATTCTTCTGTCAGTAGCAGGAGCTATGTCAATTAAATATCACTGCATATTGAATTTTCTGAAATTGCCATGGTAACTATACCAAAGTTTTACTTCATCATGTGATGCCAAAAGTTAACATTTTCATGATCTAGTGGAATCAGGGTAATATATTAAGTCATTTGATGTGAAATTTGAAATGTAGCTTTTGAACACGAAGTTTTTACTCTGAAAACTTTCAAAACTGCAACTCTTTAAGAGTCAAACAAACTGAGTGTCACAGATCTTCTTGTACATGTTTCTAAATATCAGAAGGTTAAAGAGGAAGGCATAATATCTAATGGTATTAAATAACAAAGTGAAAATCTTTGAGGTGATCTGGTATCTCTTATTTTCCTCTGTCATTCTACTCTTCTTAGACTTACAAGCATTCTAAAGATTACTTTGAAGTCATATTTTTAATATAGAAAGAATATGAGGTTTCTGGTTCCTAGTTATAGGAAATACTTAGGTATCTGTAAGAGTATATGGCTGCTGTAGAATGAAAGTTCTTAGTACTTACTACAGTTTTGCAATAAACATTTTTGTAATGGAGTTGGTCCTTTTTGTTTAGTTTCAAACTGTATCTTGCAGGAGAAGGAGAGATTGCACAGGCAGGGCTATCACTGTAGCCAAGATGACCATATACTTTATTATTCATACTGGGACATGTGTGAGAGTGAAAGAGGGTGGTGCTATTCTCTGACAACTGGCCTGAATTGGGACTGCCCGGGGCAAGTGGGAAGTAGGGTAATCCCAACTGTAGCCAAATTTTAGTAAGCCTGTTGCATTTATATTCATATGCATATATTCTATTAAATAATATTGACTGATTTATAAATCATATAATAAAAAATTCTATATTAAAATATTATGATTATTATCTATGAATATCAATAGTCAGTGTGTCCACCACTTTGCAAGGTATCCCTCAGGTCTGTGCCATGTAGTAGTTTGTAAATGTTGTGGGGCAGAGATGTGAGTAGCAAAAGTTGGAGGCTTAAGCAGGAATGAACTGTGGTGTGAGAGCCCAACTGATTGCCCAGCACCTGTGTGGTTTTGATTGCTAGTTTAGAATAAGCACATTTGTATGGAACATTAATGGAGGACTGTTCTCTAAACTGAGGATTTGAGAAGGTCCTAGGTCATGCTTATATCTTGTCAGGAAGCCGTCTGGCCTGATTTCATTCATGGGGGTATGACCCTGTACCTTGGCTTGGGAGCAGGAGTGAGTGTTCCCTAGACTCCAGTGTTAATGAATTTAGCCACATGGTTGGTGGACATGACATTTGCTCACTTAAGATACTCAGGAGTTTAGGAGTTGGTATTGGTGACAGCTGAAGCTGTGCTTGACGAACGTAGGTACTAAAGATTGACTTCACTGGAGTTGAATCTTGCAGGAAGCTGAAGTGCTAAGTCAGCATGTGAAACAAACATATGTCACATCACCCTTGGGAGATCGTCACCAAAGCACACTGGGGGGGAATTTCTCACATCACAGTGGGTCTCACACATCTGGTTTTTCTGCCAGTTTTGGAATACTACTCTGTCTTTGGTTGAGGAACAGGTGAAGCAGTTGGTATCAATTTAGAGTCCGTGTTATACAAAGGATGGGTATCTCAGTACTGTAATTAGGCTCCATGTGGTAAGATGCTCCCAGCACAAGAAGTGAGGCAGAGGCAGAGAGGTTAAGACCACTTGAGGAAATGCACATCATGAGCTTCAGGGCAGGCGTTCATTGAGCAACACAGTGGGCAGAGTCGCCTGTGTTGTACTACTCACTCTCTCTTTTCAGAGTCTATGCTGAATTTGTAAAGCTGAGCATAGGATGCAGCCCTGTTTTGTTGAATTGGGCTCACGTGGTGGGGGCTGAGTGTAGATATCCTAGTACTCTGCCCATCTTTTGTGTAATGATTTTTGAAGATGTATCCTAGGTTTTCACAATAATTATGCAAAGTCTGTATGCCTGGCATTTGTTATTGGATTGAATCAAAAGAGAAATCATTTTTCATGTTCAGAGAATTACATTTCCAAAGGTAAATTAAGTTTGTGTTTCGATAAATCTCTTTTGGAGTCATTTTATGGCACATGCTTTTTCAAATGTCATCTTTTGATGATAACTATGCTTATTTATTATAATTGTAATCATAATTGTCCCTAAAATTTCAGAGTTGATCATGACTTAAATTTTTCTTTACAGATGTTCCTTGTATCTTTAGTGGTGACCAGATTGGGATGCTAGATCCTCATCAAACACTTTTTGGCCCACATGAATCAGGCCAATGTTGGAATCTCAAAGATGACAGCAAAGAAATTAGTGAACTTTCAGACCAATTTGCACCATTTATTGGCATTTTTGGAAGCACCAAGGAAACGTTTATGAATGGCAGTTTTCCAGGAACATTTTTCCGTTTCCCTCTTCGCCTGCAACCTTCACAGCTTAGTAGTAACCTCTACAATAAGCAGAAAGTTCTTGAGTTGTTTGAGTCTTTTAGGGCAGATGCTGACACAGTGCTGCTTTTTCTGAAAAGTGTACAGGATGTCTCCTTGTATGTCCGAGAGACTGATGGAACAGAGAAACTAGTGTTTAGAGTGACTTCAAGTGAGAGTAAGGCACTGAAACATGAGCGGCCGAATTCTATAAAGATTCTAGGCACTGCTATAAGTAACTATTGTAAAAAGACTCCAAACGATAACATCACCTGTGTAACATATCATGTAAATATCATTTTGGAAGAGGAGAGTATTAAGGATGCACAGAAAACATCTTGGTTGGTGTGTAACAGTGTGGGTGGGCGAGGGATTAGTAGTAAGCTTGACTCTTTAGCTGATGAACTGAAATTTGTCCCAATCATTGGAATAGCCATGCCTTTATCAAGCAGAGATGATGAAACAGAAGGAGCAACGTCTGATTTCTCAGGAAAAGCATTTTGTTTTCTTCCTTTACCACCTGGTGAGGAAAGCAGAACAGGCCTCCCAGTTCACATCAGTGGGTTCTTTGGCCTGACTGACAACCGCAGGAGCATAAAATGGAAAGAGCTGGACCAGTGGAGAGACCCGGCAGCCTTATGGAATGAGTTTCTTGTCATGAATGTTGTCCCCAAAGCTTATGCTACTCTGATCTTAGATTCAATAAAACGTCTGGAGACAGAGAAGACCTCTGATTTTCCTTTGTCAGTTGATGTTATCTATAAGCTTTGGCCTGAGGCGAGCAAAGTCAAGGTGCACTGGCAACCGGTGTTACAGCCTCTGTTCAGCGAGCTGTTGCAGAATGCAGTGATTTATTCAATTAGCCATGATTGGGTCAGGTTGGAGCAGGTATACTTCTCAGAACTTGATGAAAATTTGGAATACACAAAAACTGTGCTCAACTACCTCCAGAGCTCAGGGAAGCAGATTGCCAAGGTACCAGGGAATGTGAATGCTGCTGTTCAGCTCGTGGCTGCCTCTGGCGCAACACCTTTGAGGAAGGTGACACCTGCATGGGTGCGGCAGGTGCTGCGGAAGTGTGCACACCTGGGCAGTGCTGAAGAAAAGCTTCACCTTCTAGAATTTGTGCTTTCTGACCAAGCCTACAGTGAGCTGCTTGGGTTGGAGCTGCTCCCTTTACAAAATGGCAGTTTTGTCCCCTTCTCCTCATCTGTATCAGACCAAGATGTCATTTATATTACCTCAGCAGAATATCCAAGGTAGGGGTCCCCCTTCTAACATTTCCTGTTCACTCTTAGGGTCTCCCTGCTCCTGCTCACTGTTAGAGTCCTTTATTGTGAAATTCAGTGGTTTTCTATGTTGATTTTGTAGTTAGGAAGACTTCTGCAGAAGTACATTGTTAAATACCAAAGGATACATTTAGTATTCTAAAGTGAAAAAGTATTCAGATGTTTTTCTTGGAAATTTCAATAACAGAATACTGAAAACAGTGATTATAAAGTGAAAATAATAGCAAGGCCCGATTAGTCACTAATGAATTATTTTAATGACATTTAAATTAATGAAAAATAGTATATTAAGTAATTCTTTATAAACGAGGGTGTGTACTGGAATTTCAGAAATAAAATTTTACTGTAAGATGTTTAGAATATTCCTGAATTTGGGTGGGGTACATGATGCCCTCATGTTTTAAAGCAAAGTCTAGGTACTAATTTGATCAAATATATTATAATTTGATTTGATGTGTGCATTATAATTTATGTAAAATAAAATAGTTGGCTTAACTGACTTGAAAATATGTGATCGATTTTTTAAAATCTTGGAATCGTTGGAAGATTATGATAATTGCTGTTCTTTTCCTGTTTTAGGTCCCTTTTCCCAAGTCTTGAAGGAAGATTTATTTTGGATAACCTGAAACCTCACCTTCTAGCTGCTTTAAAGGAAGCTGCCCAAACCCGAGGTATTATAGGTGTATAGTATTCTTTAAATAAACTTCTTTATAAAATATAAGTTTTTATAAGTTTTCTGTTAATAGTTATTCATTTTATACCTACAAATCAATAATTTCTTATGGTTCAACCTAATATACTTTTTGACTTTTAAGATGTTTCAGTTGTTAGAATGGCATCTAAGAAATCCTATCTAAAAGAATCCAAAGGTGATAAGCATATTTAAAAATCTCTCCTGTCATGGTGATGGTATAGTCAACGTCTTGTACCTGCATGGTGCTTTACGGGTTTTCCAGTGCTTTCTCATTTCTTTTTTCATTTGAGCCTCGCATCATAACTTATAGCTCATTTGGTAATGACAGTGATTATTAAATTTCACAGAGAGGAGAGAAAGGTTAAGATCAAGGTCGCCAGCCAAGTGCCAGGGAGTCAGATTTTCCACTTGCCCTGTCCTTGGTCTGTTTCTGACACAGCTGCCCCTCCATGTTTTTATGTGGTTTTGATACTGGGTTTGCATTAGACTTGATCAGCTTCTGGGAAGTGTGAACAAATCCAATTAAGTCTGTAACAGGCAGGAAAGGGGTCTTCTGGGGGGTGTTAAGAAAGTGATGGGTGTCTGCTAGGCGTCCTTTCTTTTAGGAAAAGAGTAATTTTGGGAAAACAATCACCATGGTTCTAATTTTGATGCTATCTTTCAACTTCTGCAAGCATCCTTTCCCTTTTGAAGCTGTTCCCTGAGCTTTTTGTAAGTGAGATGTTGACCTGAGAAGTTCTAGATTTGTTCTGCTGTTCACACTGTCATGCAGACTCTGTGATGTGTCTTTTATGGAATGTACTTTTTTCTTGTCAAAGATAATAGCTCAGGGAAGGTTGCTAATCATTGTATATCTTTATTCATTAAAATATAATTGAAATGAATTGGAATGGAAAGGCAAGTTAGATCAGAGTTAAAGTGAGACTAAAAGAAAATGAGTATGTAAATGTTTCCCAGCAGGCATTTGTAACTTTCAGTTGGTAGCTGTGAGACTGATTTTTCAAACATCTAAGTTACTCATTTAATTGTAATTGTCGTCTTCAATACAGCCTTTTTGGGAGTCTAAGCCTTGATTCCTATAACCCTGTCAATTTTTGCTCCAAAGTTTTGGAACTCTTTTTTTTTTTTTTTGATGTTGTTATATTTTTGTTTAAAATTTTTGTGTTGAAATATACATGCAGAACAGTGTACATATCATAAATGTAGGCTTAGAGAAATTTTGCCATCTGAACATACCCATGTAAGATGAGATTTGGGTGGACACAGCCAAATCGTATCAATAGCCTTTGAACTTTCTTAAACCAGTCATATGGGTGATGATTACCTGTCTCCTAGCTATCTTCTCAATTATTTTGATCTGCGTGTTCCAGACAAAAGTTAGTTTTTGATATAACGTTATTGCTATTAATGGTTTTAATGTTTTGGTAGCATGATGATATAGGGACTTAGGGGGAACCAGTAAGTGCCACCTTGCTTTCCTTTCCTGAGTTCTGAGTCAGTGAAGACATAAGCAGAGGAATTGAGCAGATGGATGTCAGAAGCCACCACTGTCACTGATTACTGTGATGTGGGAGATTGTGGCAATGGCAGGCATGGGACTTCTGTTGACTCCCAGAATGAAATGGATTAGCTCACCAATCTAGTCACAGATAGCCCTGGAAAGCCACAGACTTCTTCCAGAGGTCCTGCCCCTACTAAGCATCAGTCCCTTTGAGTCTTGCTGATCATGTGCAGCTGCTTTTTCTCAACTTACCAGTCAGCTAAATCATCTTGCTTTCTGGTGGTATAGGGCCTATTGGGGGAATTAGTGAGTACAGGAGAAGAAAGGCAGAATATTATGTTTATGGAGCCTCCTTCGTATACAGGGTAGGGGACATCACTAACATGTTAACAACATTTGATATTTTTTGCTCTACATGATGATTATTCCATTGCTTTGCTGACACAGAGCACTGTGGACTTCTGTTTACTAGTGATCAGTAAACACTGATTGGCCTCTCTTGGAAGTACTACTGCATGAAATGGAAACATGATATGTTTTTTCTGCAATGGGAACTTTTCCACTAATTCCATAGCTCAAACAAAATTTGTCACATTATTTAATAATTTTACCTCTTCCTTGTATTACATTTAAAATCATTAGCTAAATATTGAGCTACTGCTTGTACTTTTAGTGTTTACTTCTGTTGTCTCTTTCTTTGGCAATTAAACATGTTTCACTATATTCCATTTCAGGAAAAACAAAACAGACCTCAACCTTGATTTTATTTCTTGTATTCTATCGTAGTTCAGCTTCCAGAAAGAGTTGTCTTATTGTCTATACTTCCTCATTATTCATTATCACTGCAAACAGACTTTTGCTTCCACTGTCATTCCACTAAAATAGTCTGGCTGATGTCACTAGTTAATGATTTTTCTGTTACTCGGTCCAGAGGACTTTTCTGTTTCTTTTACCTGATCTCCCAGAAGCTTAGTGTTCCTTTTGAAGCCTTTAGCCATGATAATACCATTCCTTTTTGGCATCCACTGATTTTGCCTGCTTTTCAGAATTAATTGTGAATCTCTGTTCCTCACTTTACTCCCTAAATATGGGGGCTCCTTTCTCAGCTCTTTTTCTTTGTTTCTTTCTTTGAATACATTCATCCACACTCATGAATGGGTTAGTAACCTCCATATCTTAAGTCGCCACCCCAGTCTTCAGGTAGCGTAGTAGAGATTAAAAACTTGGATTTTGTAGTTGCACAAATCTGGGCTCAAACCTTACTCCTCTACTATGTGACTTGGAACAAATTTTCTACCCTCTCTAAGCCTCTGTTTCCTCATCAGTAATATGGTAATACAGTAATATCCTTCTAAGGGTATATTTGAGGTCCTCAGGATTTGATTACATAAAATTCAGGATCGCTTCCCTACAAGGATAATGAAATAAGGGTTGAGTGGAGGATGGGAATGATCACAACTTGCCAGTTGAGTTGTTTTCAAGTTTGTGTTACTGCACCAGGTCAGGTTATTGAAAGCTTTATTGTAATATTTTACTTACAGCAGGCAGCATGCTGAAGATCAAATGATGAATACATAATACATATAGTTTAACACAACATCCGGCACTTAATAAATAGTGACAATTGCAGATATTATTAGCATCTTGTACTTGGAATTCCATAAGTATTTCAAAATCACCATTTCAAAACTTTAGTCTTTATCCTCTCCCAAATCTGTTTCTCATTTTGAGTGATCCCATTGAAAATAGCACTACCGTTCACAAGATTGCTCAAGAATGAATCCTTAAATTTTCTTCTTTGTTCCCCACAGCCTCCAGGATCTGTTGACTAAATTGTCTGTGCCAGTCCCTTGATCTTACTCCACTGCTTATTACAGGTCCTCTAATTTCTCATAACGTTGTTACTGCACTCTTGCAGTTGATGTCCCTGCCTCCAGTGCTTGGGTTTCATCTGATTATGTCACCCTCCTGCTGCAGGTTTTCCAGTGGACGCTGATTCTGTCAGGAGAAATCTAGCCCTGCTAGCATGAACTAGAGGACTTTCCATGATTGTGAACTCCATGACTGTGGACTGCTGTCTCACTAGCCTTGGTGCATGCAAGCACCCTCTTCTGTTCTGATTATACAAGCACTTGTAGGCTGATGAATGTGAATCCTCCCTGAATTTCATGAGAGGAGAGAGACCTGTCAGATTTGTCACCACCATCTGGCCCAGTGCCTACTTCAATGTAGGTGCTCAGTACTTTTTTTTTTCCTGCATGAAAATTTTCTTATAGCTGCACTTTTGTACATGGTGTTCCTTTTGCTTAGTATGCTTTCTTTCCATCCTGTACTTTGTGCAGCTAACGTTTATTCATCGTTTAGTACTGGGCTCATGTGTCACCTCCTGGAAACTTTCTTTGATATCTAGCCCTGTGCCTTATCCCTGCCCTGCAGTCTGAGGTGGATGCCTCTCTTTTGCTCCTGGAACCCAGTACATAATCCATTTGATCCTCTTTGCTTTACTAGAATCATATTTTTACTGTGCTAGACTGCGACATCCTTGAGAGCAGGGGAAATCTTTATTTTTATATTTCCAAGGTCTGGCTGAGAGCCTGCTTGCCAAGTTTGACTGGACAGGTTGTTGCTTCATCTGCTAGGCTAGGTGGGGACCACATGGAGGAGATGGGGTGCAGAGGCCAAAAGGCAAATCTTGTTCTTGTGTCTGTGAGTTAATAGTTCCTTTTCAAATCAGTGTCTTCTGTAATCTTGTTTGTTCTTTACAACCATGAGATAATAGAGCCTATATCTCCATTTGAGAGATGGAGACATTGAAGCTCAAAGAAATTGAGAGATTTAAATGACTTGCTTGAGTTGCAGAGTTGAAGCTATGATTTTTGTTTTTTTAATTTCCAGGTTTGAATTATTTCTGCATTAAATTGCTTAACTAAATGGATGGATATCAGAAATTGGAGCATAGTTAGAAGAGCAGGTAAATGGATTTTGGATGAAGAAAAAAGAAACAAGAACAGTTTATTTAGTAGTACAGATGCCTAATAATTGGTACCAAGGACTTATTTATAATTTAAAAAGTTTTCATATTTATTAGATGAGACCAAAATCCATAACATTTCCTATGAGGCACTTCATTAGCTGGCTCCATTTTCTGGGTATTGTGCAGATGACTGGTACATGGAAGGTTCTATAGATGTTTGCTATTTTTCATCTCCTTCCCTAGCTCCACGCTTTCTTCTGTTTGGAGGATAGCATGTTCCACCCCTCCCTCAGGCGCAATACCTGTGGCTTCCTTGCCAACTCCTCCATCTCACTACCTCTGCTCATCTTTTATTCAACCCATGTGTACTTCCATGCTCTGGTCTCCACGGCACTCACACACCATACCTGTTTAAGTATTTGTAATAATTTATGTGATACTTGCCTTCTCCATTAGACTATAGGGCCAGGTCTGGGACCATGTCTAGTTGTCCATTTCTAGATCTCTCACACTCAACCAATATTGCCTAACTAACAAGGTGCCTATTGCTAAGGTGATTAGAATGATGTTAAGATTAGAAGAGCTTCAGTTTCTTTGGTTAGACCTTTGCTCTCTATCTTAGCTACCAGTTTAGCCTAAAGCTAAAATACACAGACATCTCAAAGCTATAGCAGTCCACTTGATTAAATGTTTCATGCTTCATTCAAGCAAAGGAGGGATAGATGTCCATTGAACAGTTCTTAGATGTTTGTAATTATTGGTGGTTACCATGGGCAAGCAGTGGAAATAGATGATAAAATCTCTTTTTGTTTATTATAAAGTTAGACTTAATGTACACTCACTTTGTATAGGTACTCCAAAACGTTTTATTTTTTTTAAGACGGGATTTCACCATGTTGGTCAGGCTGGTCTTGAACTCCCGACCTCAGGTGATCTGTCCACCTTGGTCTCCAAAGTGCTTGGATTGCAGGCGTGAGCCACTATGCCCGGTCTCTAGAACATTTTAAAAATCAGGTTTTTAAATCTAGAATATCTGAAGATGATGATAGCCTGTGCAGAAAGCTCACTGGTAGCTTACCAAATGAAGTTATACAGATATAATGTAATTTGTGCATATGAATTCCATAACCCTTTCTTTGCTTTCTTGCTGAACCAACACTCCTGACTCTTCTGTACTTTGATTTAGTTTGTACTGAAATATGACTTTAAATCTTAGATGTGTATTCTGCTATGTTTGGAGTTTTGTTTTTGGCTTTTCTTTTACCTAAGGATGTGTAAAGATTCTACAGACAGCAGTATCTTAAGATACAGAATAATTTCTGTAGCCATCGTGAAAATTGTGACAATTCTGACCTTTTCTAAGAATGGATTTAATTGTATTCTAGCACAACAACTTCTCTGGGGATATTCAGGTAGGATAACTGAATGTTGTGTTCATTTGAAGCCTGATGTTTTTGTTCATTTGGTTCTTTGAATTCTGTTTTTGCATTTACCAAAGTAGCTAGAAATTATGTCAACAATTTTTTTTCTGGTAGTAATAACTATAATATTAAAGGAGAGAGGAAACCATACTAATACAGATTTTTGTTATTACAAATGCCACAGTAAAACCATATTTAAATGACTTGGAAGCATTCACTTCATAGAACATTTAGGCTCTAATAAAAGAATGGTGTGGGAATCTGTATTTTAAGCTGTGGTATTTAATGGGACGTGTGATAGTAAATGCACCTCTATTATATGATGCACACAAGTATTCTGATTAAAAAGCATAGAGGGAAGTAGAGTTTGGGACCTGTGACTGCGAAGTTAGACAACCACAGCCTTTCTGTTTTGGAGTCTGGCTCAGTGTGCTGCAGTTAGTGATAGCAGAGACCCCCTGTCCTGGGTGTGCTGAGGAAGGGAAGGTGGCCAACCTAGCTGTCATTGGGAACAGTTGGCCGATTGTTCTTACGGTGCCTCGTGTGTCATTTTATTGATTGCCTTTTTTTTAAATAAATAAAAAATATTTCACTCAACTAGTGGTATTATTTTCCACAACTTCATATTTCATTTGGAAAGTTATAGGATAGAAGATTAGCCTTATGGAAATCATTTTTATACTAAATATTTTTCTTTGAAGCAGGTGATACATACACTAAAATTAGTTTAGAAACTAAGTCATTATTATAGTGATAATTCATATAAAAATTTTGGCTCCTATCATATTAAAAGTGGTTTATCATTCATAGTTCTTATTACTATATTTTTCTTAAAGCATTGTCAATGTATCTTACATGTTTTAAGGTGTAGTCAAATCAAAGAGGAAAACAAAATCTTGATATAAGTAGGCTATGTAATTAACACCTACCCTGGGACTGTCTGGTTACATCAATGAGTCTCAAAGACAAAAACTAGGAAGTTGGTGGCAGAGTGTCAATGACAATTTTTTTAGGAAGGAAAGCTAGGAAGTTGGTGGCAGAGTGTCAGTGATGATTTTTTTAGGAAGAAATGTGGTCACTGGGGCTAATGTCGAACCACCCTGGTTTGCGGGACATTTCTGCTGGGACCTGGGGCCTGCAGTGCCACTGCTAGGCTGGAGGTGGAGGGAGTCTGACCTGGTAGGAAGGTTGCCCTTTCTTTACTTCCTTTTTTTGTCTGGTCGTTTCATTTCTTTTTTTCTATTTTCTCTTCATTTCTTTGAAGATTGACTGATCTACAGTACACCATTTAATTGAACCTTGACTATTTCCCATGTGTGTTTACAAAGAGATTTGCATCTCTATACATAGTGGAGCACTGTTAGAACTCATCAGCTACCCAGGCTGCCATTGCCACTCTCTGTACAAGAGAAAAGTATAAAAAACTGTCACTGTGCTTAGAGTGTTTGATGGATTGTTATTGTAGCCAGCTGGAGACTGGAGGAGTCTGGTTGAATGCAGTAAACTCCCAGTTAATTAAAGCATTCAGGACTGAGATTTCGTAGTTACGTAAATTTTTAAGTAGACTATATATAATATTTCCATCTGTGCTGAAATTCATTCTCAAAGTTAGCACTGAATATAAACATAAACAATAAAAAATGTTCGGCCTTTGAGTAGTGATTCATTATGTTGATATTATTTTGAACATATGAGGGATCGAACTGATAATAGTGAAGCAAAAGCTACTCTTGGAAGAGTTCCTTCTAAGTTACGTTTGGTAATTATTTAAACCTTTCTGCCTCTTGGAATAATTTCAGTACTGTAGCTAACCTCTCTGTTGACAGTGCTGGTAATTCTTAAGGTTACAAAAACCATTTGTTTATTAAACTGCTACAAAAATTATTTTGCTGTTCCTATTAGAGGTGCTTTACAATTTCTATGGCTTTCTAGCCCAGGACATGGAAACTTGTTTCTGTGTTCACATTTGTAACTAAAAAGCTAAATGTCTTAAATACAAAGTGAATAGAATTCAGGACTTCAGATTGAACTGACTTAATGTATGTAGACTAGCGTCTTACTACATTTTCTCTCTCCTTTATTTTCTTTCATAATTTTTTCAGTTGAGCATGACTGATGTGTTAGTTGCATGCTATATGTGGGGGGTGTGTATGTGTGTCTGTGTGTTTTGTTGGCATTTAATTTATACATTAAATCAGATAATTTTCCTGAAGGTAGGTGTATGTTTTATAAATTGCCAAATTTCATGCAAGGATATTGGGTAAGATTATCTGTGGAATGCATGTCATGTGGTAATTATTAACACAGAACACAAAGCAGTGCATATTTTTTTGTTTTCTGAGTGTTTTGAATTTTAATTTCTAACTCTTTTTTTTTTGGTATCTCTAGTATTATATCCTTGCCTTGTGATTTGGATATTCCATTATAGTTAAATTTGATTCAGTGAACATTTTTAATGAACAATATTGTAAAATTATATTTTAATGGAACTTACATGTCAAATAGGCTATACTAGTCTGCTGACAAGATTTTATAATTTCTTATATATTACTACTTGAATTATCCTAAATCACACACAATGAAAAATATTCAGAATTTGGGTATTGACACCTTCCTAAAGTTGCAAAAGTGTGCCCTTGCTTAAATTTCTATGGCAGTAATTTTTAAATGTCTTACTGTTCCATGAAAGACAATTTCTTGGTAGAAGATAAAGTCATCTTTTTGATATGTAAACCTCTGAAATAAGGGTATGCTTTCTTGGATAAAAAAATAACAATACACAAAAGTTTCCAGGGCCTAAGGTGGGATTCCTCTTATAATATTTTCCAAAGTTGCTGTTTTTTTTTTTTTTTTTTTTTTTTTTTTTTGAGAGGAAGTGTTGCTCTGTCACCCATGCTGGATTGCAGTGGTGCCATCTTGGCTCACCGCAACTTCCGCCTCCTGAATTCAAGCACTTCTCTGCCTCAGCCTCCCAAGTAGCTGGGATTACAGACACCTGCCTCTACGCCCAGCCAATTTTTTTGTATTCTTGTAGAGGCGGAGTTTCACTGCCTTGGCCAGGTTGGTCTTGAACTCCTGACCTCGTGCTCTATGTGCCTTGGCCTCACAAAGTTCTTGGGATTAGAGGCGTGAGCCACCACATGCAGCCACTCTTTTAAGAGTCTAGAAGTGATATGTACATAGGGAGAAAATTGAATGTTAGTATCTATACAAGATTGAATTTGAGGTGTTTTTTATTTCTCTGGGAAAAACATACCCGTAGATGTATAGTGTTATTTTTTCATTTTGTTCCTACTGATATTATAAATGTTATACTCAGAAATGCTACTAAATTCACTTCAAAAGAAAATGTTAATTTCTTGACCAGTGGTTAAAATTAGTAAAAACTGCCCCCACAACCCAAGCAAATATCTTCTTAGTGTTCTAGTTTATCAGACATCCAAAAGTGGAGCTGCTCTGATGCCTTCACGGTATGCCGTACATGCTCCCTTTGTTGCTTCCAAATTATTTAATGCAAAAATCCCAGGGCTCTGAAGAGCACACTTTAATAATAAGTAGCTACGTAAAGGGTACTTTGGAAAAGTTACAAATATGCTGTATATTTGAGCATAAATATAGAGCAGTCTTTAGATTAGAATCTCATTCCCATTATTTTTCCAGATGAGAGAATTCAAGTCCCAGAAAGATGAAATGACACTTAAATTAGACATCTGTTTAGTTGTTGAAAGGAAGCCACGTAAGTCTCATTGCTGTCTCAGCTTCAGAAAGCGCGGGTCAACTGTAGCTGACACTCCAGCCTCTGTGCTCTGACTTCGTGCCCTTGGGTCATGCAGCTGTGTGGCTTCTGGAAACTTGAAGTTAACACAAAATGTCCTTCATACAGGTTGGGTGTCCCTAAGTCAAAAATCTGAAACGCCGAATGTTCCAAAATCTAAAACAAGTATCTACATGACACTCAAAAGAAGTGCTCTTTGGAGCATTTTGGATTTCAGATTTTTGGATTTAGAGTACTCAACTAGTAAGTACAATGTAAATATTCTAAAGTCCAAAAGAGTCAAAAATCCAAAACATTTCTGGTCACAAGCATTCAGATAAGGGATACTTGGCGTTTATTGGGTTTGCTTATCAATTTTTACCTTTCAATGAAAAGGTTCTTATATAAGTTTTATCCACATTTTTCCTTGCTGCTTTTATCTGTGAAAAAATAAGCACTAAACATTGTTTTCCATGTTGATTCCGTTTGCAGAACATTATAGAATACTTTAAAAAACACAACTAATTGCATTTTATATATTTAAAATAAGCATTTTCCAGGCAGAATTATTTCTTCACAGTTTATTGTAAATATGGATTTGTATATAGATTTCCTATCACTATTATTTAAAAAATTATTTTGGCCCAGTTTTGCTGAATTTTTACATGTACTTAAAACTCTTAGAAAACTTTCCAGTACTATCTTATTTGTGAGAATAGAAAGCTATTACAGTAGAATTATATGTATTTATAACATTTCTGTGTATGATTTACAGGAAGACCATGTACTCAGCTGCAGCTTCTAAATCCAGAACGATTTGCACGTCTTATCAAAGAAGTAATGAATACATTCTGGCCTGGCAGAGAGTTGATCGTTCAATGGTATCCATTTGATGAAAACAGAAATCACCCAACTGTTTCATGGCTTAAGATGGTTTGGAAGAATCTTTATATACATTTTTCTGAGGATTTGACTTTATTTGATGAGATGCCACTTATCCCCAGAACTATACTAGAGGAAGGTCAGGCATGTGTGGAACTCATTAGACTCAGGATTCCATCATTAGTCATTTTAGACGATGAATCTGAAGCACAGCTTCCAGAATTTTTAGCAGACATTGTACAAAAACTTGGAGGGATTGTCCTTAAAAAATTAGATGCATCTATACAGCATCCACTTATTAAAAAATACATTCATTCGCCATTGCCAAGTGCTGTTTTGCAGATAATGGAGAAGATACCATTGCAGAAATTGTGTAATCAAATAACTTCACTACTTCCAACACACAAAGATGCCCTGAGGAAGTTCTTGGCTAGTTTAACTGATAGCAGTGAGAAAGAGAAAAGAATAATTCAAGAATTGGCAATATTCAAACGCATTAACCATTCTTCTGGTCAGGGAATTTCTTCTTATACAAAATTGAAAGGTTGTAAAGTCTTACACCATACTGCCAAACTCCCAGCAGATCTGCGACTTTCTATTTCAGTAATAGACAGTAGTGATGAAGCTACTATTCGCTTGGCAAACATGTTGAAAATAGACCAATTAAAGACCACTAGCTGCTTAAAGCTTCTTTTAAAAGATATTGAAAATGCATTTTATTCACATGAAGAGGTAACACAGCTTATGTTATGGATCCTTGAGAATCTGTCTTCCCTTAAAAATGAAAATCCAAATGTGCTTGAGTGGTTAACGCCATTAAAATTCATCCAGATTTCACAGGAACAGATGGTATCAGCTGGCGAACTCTTTGACCCTGATATAGAAATACTAAAGGATCTGTTTTATAATGAAGAAGGAACTTATTTCCCACCCTCAGTTTTTACCTCACCAGATATTCTTCATTCTTTAAGACAGATTGGTTTAAAAAATGAAGCCAGTCTTAAAGAGAAGGATGTTGTGCAAGTGGCAAAAAAAATTGAAGCCTTGCAGGTCAGTTCTTGTCCAGATCAGGATGTTCTTCTGAAGAAAGCCAAAACCCTCCTACTGGTTTTAAATAAGAATCACACACTGTTGCAATCATCTGAAGGAAAGATGACATTAAAGAAAATAAAATGGGTTCCAGCCTGCAAGGAAAGGCCTCCAAATTATCCAGGCTCTTTAGTTTGGAAAGGAGATCTCTGTAATCTCTGTGCACCACCAGATATGTGTGACGTAGGCCATGCAATTCTCATTGGTTCCTCACTTCCTCTTGTTGAAAGTATCCATGTAAACCTGGAAAAAGCATTAGGGATTTTCACAAAACCTAGCATTAGTGCTGTCTTAAAACACTTTAAAATTGTTGTTGATTGGTATACTTCAAAAACTTTTAGTGATGAAGACTACTATCAATTCCAGCATATTTTGCTTGAAATTTATGGATTCATGCATGATCATCTAAATGAAGGGAAAGATTCTTTCAAAGCCTTAAAATTTCCATGGGTTTGGACTGGCAAAAAATTTTGTCCACTTTCCCAAGCTGTGATTAAACCAATCCATGATCTTGACCTTCAGCCTTATTTGCATAATGTACCTAAAACCATGGCAAAATTCCACCAACTATTTAAGGTCTGTGGTTCAATAGAGGAGTTGACATCAGATCACATTTCCATGGTTATTCAGAAGATATATCTCAAAAGTGACCAAGATCTCAGTGAACAAGAAAGCAAGCAAAATCTTCATCTTATGTTGAATATTATCAGATGGCTCTATAGCAATCAGATTCCAGCAAGCCCCAACACACCAGTTCCTATACATCATAGCAAAAATCCTTCTAAACTTATCATGAAGCCAATTCACGAATGCTGTTACTGTGACATTAAAGTTGACGACCTTAATGACTTACTTGAAGATTCTGTGGAACCAATCATTTTGGTGCATGAGGACATACCCATGAAAACTGCAGAATGGCTAAAAGTTCCATGCCTTAGTACAAGACTGATAAATCCTGAAAACATGGGATTTGAGCAGTCAGGACAAAGAGAGCCACTTACTGTAAGAATTAAAAATATTCTGGAAGAATACCCTTCAGTATCAGATATTTTTAAAGAACTACTTCAAAATGCTGATGATGCAAATGCAACAGAATGCAGTTTCTTGATTGACATGAGAAGAAATATGGACATAAGAGAGAATCTCCTAGACCCAGGGATGGCAGCTTGTCATGGACCTGCTTTGTGGTCATTCAATAATTCTCAATTCTCAGATTCAGATTTTGTGAACATAACTAGGTTAGGAGAATCTTTAAAAAGAGGAGAAGTTGACAAAGTTGGAAAATTTGGTCTTGGATTTAATTCCGTGTACCATATCACTGACATTCCCATCATTATGAGTCGGGAATTTATGATAATGTTCGATCCAAACATAAACCATATCAGTAAACACATTAAAGACAAATCCAATCCTGGGATAAAAATTAATTGGAGTAAACAACAGAAAAGACTTAGGAAGTTTCCTAATCAGTTCAAACCATTTATAGATGTTTTTGGCTGTCAGTTACCTTTGACTGTAGAAGCACCTTACAGCTATAATGGAACTCTTTTCCGACTGTCCTTTAGAACTCAACAGGAAGCAAAAGTGAGTGAAGTTAGTAGCACCTGCTATAATACAGCAGATATTTATTCTCTTGTGGATGAATTTAGTCTTTGTGGACACAGGCTTATCATTTTCACTCAGAGTGTAAACTCAATGTATTTGAAGTATTTGAAAATTGAGGAAAGCAACCCCAGCTTAGCACAAGATACAGTAATAATTAAAAAAAAATCCTGCTCTTCCAAAGCATTGAACACACCTGTCTTAAGTGTTTTAAAAGAGGCTGCTAAGCTCATGAAGACTTGCAGCAGCAGTAATAAAAAGCTTCCCAGTGATGAACCAAAGTCATCTTGCATTCTTCAGATCACAGTGGAAGAATTTCACCATGTGTTCAGAAGGATTGCTGATTTACAGTCGCCACTTTTTAGAGGTCCAGATGATGACCCAGCTGCTCTGTTTGAAATGGCCAAGTCTGGCCAATCAAAAAAGCCATCAGATGAGTTGTCGCAAAAAACAGTAGAGTGTACCACGTGGCTTCTGTGTACTTGCATGGACACAGGAGAAGCTCTGAAGTTTTCCCTGAGTGAGAGTGGAAGAAGACTTGGACTGGTTCCATGTGGGGCAGTAGGAGTTCTGCTGTCAGAAATCCAGGACCAGAAGTGGACTGTGAAACCACACATTGGGGAGGTGTTTTGCTATTTACCTTTACGAATAAAAACAGGCTTGCCAGTTCACATCAATGGGTGCTTTGCTGTTACTTCAAATAGGAAAGAAATCTGGAAGACAGATACAAAAGGACGGTGGAATACCACGTTCATGAGACATGTTATTGTTAAAGCTTACTTACAGGCACTGAGTGTCTTACGGGACCTGGCCACTAGTGGGGAGCTAATGGATTATACTTACTATGCAGTGTGGCCCGATCCTGATTTAGTTCATGATGATTTTTCTGTAATTTGCCAAGGATTTTATGAAGATATAGCTCACGGAAAAGGGAAAGAATTGACCAGAGTCTTCTCTGATGGATCTACTTGGGTTTCCATGAAGAATGTAAGATTTCTAGATGACGCTATACTTAAAAGAAGAGATGTTGGTTCAGCAGCCTTCAAGATATTTTTGAAATACCTCAAGAAGACCGGGTCCAAAAACCTTTGTGCTGTTGAACTTCCTTCTTCAGTAAAATTAGGATTTGAAGAAGCTGGTTGTAAACAGATACTACTTGAAAACACATATTCAGAGAAACAGTTTTTTTCTGAAGTTTTTTTTCCAAATATTCAAGAAATTGAAGCAGAACTTAGAGATCCTTTAATGATTTTTGTTCTAAATGAAAAAGTTGATGAGTTCTCAGGAATTCTTCGTGTTACTCCATGCATTCCTTGTTCCTTGGAGGGGCATCCTTTGGTTTTGCCATCAAGATTGATCCACCCTGAAGGACGAGTTGCAAAGTTATTTGATATTAAAGATGGAAGATTCCCTTATGGTTCTACTCAGGATTATCTCAATCCTATTATTTTGATTAAACTAGTTCAGTTAGGTATGGCAAAAGATGATATTTTATGGGATGACATGCTAGAACGTGCAGAGTCAGTAGCTGAAATTAATAAAAGTGATCATGTTGCTGCATGCCTAAGAAGTAGTATCCTATTGAGTCTTATTGATGAGAAACTAAAAATAAGGGATCCTAGAGCAAAGGACTTTGCTGCAAAATATCAAACAATCCCCTTCCTTCCATTTCTGACAAAACCAGCAGGTTTTTCTTTGGACTGGAAAGGTAATGGTTTTAAGCCTGAAACCATGTTTGCAGCAACTGACCTTTATACAGCTGAACATCAAGATATAGTTTGTCTTTTGCAACCAATTCTAAATGAAAATTCCCATTCCTTTAGAGGTTGTGGTTCAGTGTCATTGGCTGTTAAAGAGTTTTTGGGATTACTTAAGAAGCCAACAGTTGATCTGGTTATAAACCAATTAAAAGAAGTTGCAAAATCAATTGATGACGGAATTACACTGTATCAGGAGAATATCACCAATGCTTGCTACAAATACCTTCATGAAGCCATGATGCAAAATGAAATCACTAAGATATCAATTATTGATAAGTTAAAACCCTTTAGCTTCATTCTAGTTGAGAGTGCATATGTTGACTCAGAAAAAGTTTCTTTTCATTTAAATTTTGAGGCGGCACCATACCTTTATCAGTTGCCTAATAAATATAAAAATAATTTCCGTGAACTTTTTGAAAATGCGGGTGTGAGGCAGTCATTCACTGTTGAAGATTTTGCTCTTGTTTTGGAATCTATTGATCAAGAAAGAGGAACAAAGCAAATAACAGAAGAGAATTTTCAGCTTTGTCGACGAATAATCAGTGAAGGAATATGGAGCCTTATTAGAGAAAAGAAACAAGAATTTTGTGAGAAAAATTATGGCAAGATATTATTGCCAGATACTAATCTTATGCTTCTCCCTGCTAAATCATTATGTTACAATGATTGCCCTTGGATAAAAGTAAAGGATACCACTGTAAAATATTGTCATGCTGATATACCCAGGGAAGTAGCAGTAAAACTAGGAGCAGTCCCAAAGCGACACAAAGCCTTAGAAAGATATGCATCCAATGTCTGTTTTACAACACTTGGCACAGAATTTGGACAGAAAGAAAAATTGACCAGCAGAATTAAGAGCATCCTTAATGCATATCCTTCTGAAAAGGAAATGCTGAAAGAGCTTCTTCAGAATGCTGATGATGCAAAGGCGACAGAAATATGTTTTGTGTTCGATCCTAGACAGCATCCAGTTGATAGAATATTTGATGATAAGTGGGCCCCACTGCAAGGGCCAGCACTTTGTGTGTACAACAACCAGCCATTTACAGAAGATGATGTTAGAGGAATCCAGAATCTTGGAAAAGGCACGAAAGAAGGAAATCCTTATAAAACTGGACAATATGGAATAGGATTCAATTCTGTGTATCATATCACAGACTGCCCATCTTTTATTTCTGGCAATGACATCCTGTGTATTTTTGATCCTCATGCTAGATATGCACCAGGGGCTACATCCATTAGTCCTGGACGTATGTTTAGAGATTTGGATGCAGATTTTAGGACACAATTCTCGGATGTTCTGGATCTTTATCTGGGAACCCACTTTAAACTGGATAATTGCACAATGTTCAGATTTCCTCTTCGTAATGCAGAAATGGCAAAAGTTTCAGAAATTTCGTCTGTTCCAGCATCAGACAGAATGGTCCAGAATCTTTTGGACAAATTGCGCTCAGATGGGGCAGAACTTCTAATGTTTCTTAATCACATGGAAAAAATTTCTATTTGTGAAATAGATAAAAGTACTGGAGCTCTAAATGTGCTGTATTCAGTAAAGGGCAAAATCACAGATGGAGACAGATTAAAAAGGAAACAATTTCATGCATCTGTAATTGATAGTGTTACTAAAAAGAGGCAGCTTAAAGACATACCAGTTCAACAGATAACATACACTATGGATACCGAGGACTCTGAAGGAAATCTTACTACGTGGCTAATTTGTAATAGATCAGGTTTTTCAAGTATGGACAAAGTATCTAAGAGTGTCATATCAGCTCACAAGAATCAAGATATTACTCTTTTCCCACGTGGTGGAGTAGCTGCTTGTATTACTCACAACTATAAAAAACCCCATAGGGCCTTCTGCTTTCTGCCTCTCTCTTTGGAGACTGGGCTACCATTTCATGTGAATGGCCACTTTGCACTAGACTCAGCCAGAAGGAACCTGTGGCGTGATGATAATGGAGTTGGTGTTCGAAGTGACTGGAATAACAGTTTAATGACAGCATTAATAGCTCCTGCATATGTTGAATTGCTAATACAGTTAAAAAAACGGTATTTCCCTGGTTCTGATCCAACATTATCAGTTTTACAGAACACCCCTATTCATGTTGTAAAGGACACTTTAAAGAAGTTTTTATCATTTTTCCCAGTTAACCGTCTTGATCTACAGCCAGATTTATATTGTCTAGTGAAAGCACTTTACAGTTGCATTCACGAAGACATGAAACGTCTTTTGCCTGTTGTGCGAGCTCCAAATATTGATGGCTCTGACTTGCACTCTGCAGTTATAATTACTTGGATCAATATGTCTACTTCAAGTAAAACTAGACCATTTTTTGACAATTTACTACAGGATGAATTACAACACCTTAAAAATGCAGATTATAATATCACCACACGGAAAACAGTGGCAGAGAATGTCTATAGACTGAAACATCTCCTTTTAGAAATTGGTTTCAACTTGGTTTATAACTGTGATGAAACTGCTAATCTTTACCACTGTCTTATAGATGCAGATATTCCTGTCAGTTATGTGACCCCTGCTGATATCAGATCTTTTTTAATGACATTTTCCTCTCCTGATACTAATTGCCATATTGGGAAGCTACCTTGTCGTCTCCAGCAGACTAATCTAAAACTTTTTCATAGTTTAAAACTTTTAGTTGATTATTGTTTTAAAGATGCAGAAGAAAATGAGATTGAAGTTGAGGGACTGCCCCTTCTCATTACACTGGACAGTGTTTTGCAAACTTTTGATGCAAAGCGACCCAAGTTTCTGACAACATACCATGAATTGATTCCATCCCGCAAAGACTTGTTTATGAATACATTATATTTGAAATATAGTAATATTTTATTGAACTGTAAAGTTGCAAAAGTGTTTGACATTTCCAGCTTTGCTGATTTGTTATCCTCTGTGTTGCCTCGAGAATATAAGACCAAAAGTTGCACAAAGTGGAAAGACAATTTTGCAAGTGAGTCTTGGCTTAAGAATGCATGGCATTTTATCAGCGAGTCTGTAAGTGTGAAAGAAGATCAGGAAGAAACAAAACCAAAATTTGACGTTGTTGTTGATACTCTAAAAGACTGGGCATTGCTTCCAGGAACAAAGTTTACTGTTTCAGCCAACCAGCTTGTGGTTCCTGAAGGAGATGTTCTGCTTCCTCTCAGCCTTATGCACATTGCAGTTTTCCCAAATGCCCAGAGTGATAAAGTTTTTCATGCTCTAATGAAAGCTGGCTGTATTCAGCTTGCTTTGAACAAAATCTCTTCCAAAGACAGCACATTTGTTCCTCTGTTGTCATGTCACACAGCAAATATAGAGAGCCCCACAAGCATTTTGAAGGCTCTACATTATATGGTCCAAACATCAACATTTAGAACGGAAAAATTAGTAGAAAATGACTTTGAAGCACTTTTGATGTATTTCAACTGCAATTTGAATCATTTGATGTCCCAAGATGACATAAGAATTTTAAAGTCACTTCCATGCTATAAATCCATCAGTGGCCGCTATGTGAGCATTGCAAAATTTGGAACATGCTACGTACTTACAAAAAGTATCCCTTCAGCTGAAGTGGAAAAATGGACACAGTCATCATCTTCTGCATTTCTTGAAGAAAAAATACACTTAAAAGAATTATATGAGGTGATTGGTTGTGTACCTGTAGATGATCTTGAGGTATATTTGAAACACCTCTTACCAAAAATTGAAAATCTCTCTTATGATGCAAAATTGGAGCACTTGATCTATCTTAAGAATAGATTATCAAGTGCTGAGGAATTATCAGAGATTAAGGAACAACTTTTTGAAAAACTGGAAAGTTTATTGATAATCCATGATGCTAACAGTAGACTAAAGCAAGCAAAGCAGTTCTATGATAGAACTGTGAGAGTTTTTGAAGTTATGCTTCCTGAAAAATTGTTTATTCCTAAAGATTTCTTTAAGAAATTGGAACAACTTATAAAACCCAAAAATCATGTTACATTTATGACATCCTGGGTGGAATTCTTAAGAAATATTGGACTAAAATATATACTTTCTCAGCAGCAGTTGTTACAATTTGCTAAGGAAATCAGTGTGAGGGCTAATACAGAAAATTGGTCCAAAGAAACTTTGCAAAATACAGTTGATATCCTTCTCCATCATATATTCCAAGAACGAGTGGATTTGTTATCTGGAAATTTTCTGAAAGAACTGTCTTTAATACCATTCTTATGTCCTGAGCGGGCCCCCGCAGAATTCATTAGATTTCATCCTCAATATCAAGAGGTAAATGGAACACTTCCTCTTATAAAGTTCAATGGAGCACAGGTAAATCCAAAATTCAAGCAATGTGATGTACTCCAGCTGTTATGGACATCCTGCCCTATTCTTCCAGAGAAAGCTACACCCTTGAGCATCAAAGAACAGGAAGGTAGCGATCTTGGTCCACAAGAACAACTTGAACAAGTTTTAAATATGCTTAACGTTAACCTGGATCCTCCTCTTGATAAGGTCATCAATAACTGCAGAAACATATGCAACATAACAACTTTGGATGAAGAAATGGTAAAAACTAGAGCAAAAGTTTTAAGGAGCATATATGAATTCCTTAGTGCAGAAAAAAGAGAATTTCGTTTTCAATTGCGAGGAGTTGCTTTTGTGATGGTAGAAGATGGTTGGAAACTTCTGAAGCCTGAGGAGGTAGTGATAAACCTAGAATATGAATCTGATTTTAAACCCTATTTGTACAAGCTACCTTTAGAACTTGGCACATTTCACCAGTTGTTCAAACATTTAGGTACTGAAGATATTATTTCAACTAAGCAGTATGTTGAAGTGTTGAGCCGTATATTTAAAAATTCTGAAGGTAAACAATTAGATCCTAATGAAATGCGTACAGTTAAGCGAGTAGTTTCTGGTCTGTTCAAGAGTCTACAGAATGATTCAGTCAAGGTGAGGGGTGATCTGGAGAATGTACGAGATCTTGCACTTTACCTCCCAAGCCAAGATGGTAGATTGGTAAAGTCAAGCATCTTAGTGTTTGATGATGCACCACATTATAAAAGTAGAATCCAGGGGAATATTGGTGTGCAAATGTTGGTTGATCTCAGCCAATGCTACTTAGGGAAGGACCATGGATTTCATACTAAGTTGATAATGCTCTTTCCTCAAAAACTTAGGCCTCGATTATTGAGCAGTATACTTGAAGAACAGTTAGATGAAGAGACCCCCAAAATTTGTCAGTTTGGAGCATTGTGTTCTCTACAAGGAAGATTGCAGCTACTCTTGTCTTCTGAACAGTTCATTACAGGACTAATTAGAATTATGAAGCATGAAAATGATAATGCTTTTCTGGCCAACGAAGAAAAAGCCATAAGACTTTGCAAAGCTTTAAGAGAAGGATTGAAAGTGTCCTGTTTTGAAAAGCTTCAAACAACATTAAGAGTGAAAGGTTTTAATCCTATTCCCCACAGCAGAAGTGAAACTTTTGCTTTTTTGAAACGATTTGGGAATGCAGTCATCCTACTCTACATTCAACATTCAGACAGTAAAGATATTAATTTCCTGTTAGCATTGGCAATGACTCTTAAGTCAGCAACTGACAATTTGATTTCTGATACTTCATATTTAATTGCTATGCTAGGATGCAATGATATTTACAGGATCGGTGAGAAACTTGACAGTTTAGGAGTGAAATATGACTCTTCAGAGCCGTCAAAACTGGAACTTCCAATGCCTGGTACACCAATTCCTGCTGAAATTCATTACACTCTTCTTATGGACCCAATGAATGTTTTCTACCCGGGAGAATACGTTGGGTACCTTGTTGATGCTGAAGGTGGTGATATCTATGGATCCTACCAGCCAACATACACATATGCAATTATCGTACAAGAAGTTGAAAGAGAAGATGCTGACAATTCTAGTTTTCTAGGAAAGATATATCAGATTGATATTGGTTATAGTGAATATAAAATTGTTAGCTCTCTTGATCTGTATAAGTTTTCAAGACCTGACGAAAGCTCTCAAAGCAGAGACAGTGCTCCTTCTACACCAACCAGCCCTACTGAGTTCCTTGCCCCTGGTCTGAGAAGCATTCCTCCTCTTTTCTCTGGTAGAGAGAGCCACAAAACTTCTTCAAAACATCAGTCTCCCAAAAAGCTTAAGGTTAATTCTTTACCAGAAATATTAAAAGAAGTGACTTCTGTGGTGGAGCAAGCATGGAAGCTTCCGGAATCGGAACGAAAAAAGATTATTAGGCGGTTGTATTTGAAATGGCATCCTGACAAAAATCCCGAGAACCATGACATTGCCAATGAAGTTTTTAAACATTTGCAGAATGAAATCAACAGATTAGAAAAACAGACTTTTCTAGATCAAAATGCAGACAGGACCTCCAGACGAACGTTTTCAGCCTCAGCATCCCGATTTCAGTCAGACAAGTACTCATTTCAGAGATTCTATACTTCATGGAATCAAGAAGCAACGAGCCATAAATCTGAAAGACAGCAGCAAAACAAAGAAAAATGCCCGCCTTCGGCTGGACAGACTTACTCTCAAAGATTCTTTGTTCCTCCCACTTTCAAGTCGGTTGGCAATCCAGTGGAAGCACGCAGATGGCTAAGACAAGCCAGAGCAAACTTTTCAGCTGCCAGGAATGACCTTCATAAAAATGCCAATGAGTGGGTGTGCTTTAAATGCTACCTTTCTACCAAGTTAGCTTTGATTGCAGCTGACTATGCTGTGAGGGGAAAGTCTGATAAAGATGTAAAACCAACTGCACTTGCTCAGAAAATAGAGGAGTATAGTCAGCAACTTGAAGGATTGACAAATGATGTTCACACATTGGAAGCTTATGGTGTAGACAGTTTAAAAACAAGATATCCTGATTTGCTTCCTTTTCCTCAGATTCCAAATGACAGGTTCACTTCTGAGGTTGCTATGAGGGTGATGGAATGTACTGCCTGTATCATAATAAAACTTGAAAATTTTATACAACAGAAAGCTTGAAGGTATTTAAAGAAAAAAAAGGTAGATCTTGAATGTGTTGTAGCACAAATACAAATTGCTGTACTTCATTAAGCTTCATTGCCAGTTAGCTAGGAATTGTGAAGCACATTGCAGATTGTTTTGGGAGGATTCTGGAGTTGTTAACGTGAGTACCAACAGAAAACCTTAACTGAATCTAAAACTATTTTGAAGATGGTGGTGAGCTGCAAAATAGCTAGATAGATTTGAATGACTGGTATGGCACATTATTGAACTGCACTTTATATAACCAAAGCTTAGCAGTTTGTTAGATAAGAGTCTATGTATGTCTCTGGTTAAGATGAAAAAATTTTATGTTTTTAACATGGTATTTTTGATGGAGCTAATGAAACACTGGACATATCATTGGTTTAAACATGTAAGGGGAATTAAGTCATTGTAGTTTGTCATTTTTTTAAGTAGATCCTCTTGGATGCATTATTTTCTTATCAGCTGGCTCTGATTATGAATTTGTTGCAATTTTATGTCACAGTCAGTGCATTTAAAAAATGGTACAGTATTTTGATCCTATTACTTGATTAAGAGTGTGAAGGTAGTACTTTTTAGAGTGCACTGAGTGCACTTTACATCTTTATTTAAATTTTTTTTTTAACATCTTATGTTTACAGGCTTCCTGTTTCATGAAGATAGCAATGGAAAACTCAAAATGGTGGCAGTTCTTATTACCAGATGTTAGTATTGTTTCTGGAAACTGCTTGCCAGGACAACATTTATTAACTGTTAGAACACTCGCTTTATATTTGTGTGTACATATTTTCCACAAATGTCATAATTTATATAGTGTGGTTGAACAGGATGCAATCTTTTGTTGTCTAAAGGTGCTGCAGTTAAAAAAAACTTCTTTCAATATGGCACTTAGTGGAGTTTTTTTTTTTTCACTTTAAAAAACATTCAAAATTGTTGAAATCATCTACTAGTTTATAATTATCAGCTTATATTTCCCCATGAATGATTAGAACTGACATTTAATTCATGTTTGTCTCACCATACTTGTTTACTTTAACATATTTCTTTTGCAGAATGTAAAAGAAAGGTAATGAAAATTAGTTTATGGGAGTGTACTGGCTGTAAATGATGCTAAATATATTTTATGCAATTAAGGGCTTACAGAAAATGTTAAAACATTTTTTACTTTTATTGGTAGTAGGAATGTTTGCACCTCCACATTGTATTGCTTCTGGATGTGAAATCATGTAATTATTTCTGCTGTTATATTAAGTGCCATACTTTTAATAAAGCAAAATGTACATATGAAATCATCATAATGGGTATTTCCTGAGAAATAGTTCACTGGAAATCAAACTTAACATCTTAATATTAAGTTTCAATGTGTGTGTTTATTGGAAATATTAGGAAAATATTTTCTTGTATATTTTCATGCTGGAATTTTAGCAGATTTCTAGGATTAATAGAATATAAAGTGCTTGTTATATAGTAGGTTTAGGTGCTCATTGATGTAGTTGAGTTTATGTCACCTTTTTAGAGAATCAGATTAGTTGATATATATGGCCTATATGTGTTTGGAAACAGATACATTAAATATTTTTTTTCCCTGTAGGTAGAGGCTGACTTGATATTTTCCTTGCCTCAGTGGACAGCTGCGTAGCTAGGAGTAATTCACACTTTAGTACTGACAGATATGAGTTCTTCATCTTTATAGTTGAGGCACAAGTCTTCAAAGTTAGGCAGATGAGGGCTAAGAGTGCTCTCGGTTCTGGAGCTACCTGAATTCTGTATCTTCATCTTTATTTAAAGTACTTGCTACCTCGAAGCTCCAATTCAGCACTTAGATTTTATTGCTTTTGAATATTAAAATTTACAAAGAAAACCTCGTTTGGCCTTGATGATACTTACTCTAGTTGGAGTTTTGTGATTTTTCCAGGCTTAAAAAACACCCACACAGGTTCGTAATCCCATATATGAAACCCTTAATGTGTCTCAGAATTTTATTTTAGAAAGTGAATACAAGTATATATAACTTTTTAATGAAGTGCTCCCACCAGGGTCAGGCTGTACCTGTAATCAAATGCATTAGTATTTCTGCAGTGAAGTCTATGAGGGTTCACACTAAATTGAATACATAGACCCGATAAATAACCTTATGTAATTCGAGTCAGCTTTGCCACCAATAGTTTGCAGCAGACTTATATGAAAATTTTCACTTTTTGAAGCATTTTAGATTTTGGAATGGAGGTTAAGGAACTTTGGACCTGAACTATTTTGCTATTCTATGCTTCCCCCACCTTTACCATAGTTTGCTTTCTTTTAAAAAGACAATGGAAGCTGTCTACTGGCATGTGAATCAGCTAGCTGCTCCTGAGTAGAGCAGCATGCAGTCTAGGAAACGGATGGAGCGGCATCTGCACTCGAGAGCAGGCTCTCTGCTGCAGAGGCTCCAGGGACAGGGTGTCCCCAGCAGGATGGCTCAATTGTTCATGTTCTCTGTGAGGAAACAAGTGAAAAACTTGCACCATACAATTAGTTAACGGAGCCCGGAGTGCTGAGAGCTCAAAAGTGATTTGGGCAAAATCTTAAAATAGTATTTAACAAAATGAAGAGGAGTTGTTCACAGGTCTGATTTTGGGATGAATGGGATTTACTTATTTCATTAGTTCCAGTTGACATTTTTGGTAGTTTAAATGTTTTGTAGATCTCAAGGATGACATTTATAGTGCTGGTAGAAAATAGCAATTATAGAGATATATTTGAAGTGGAATTTAGTATGCAAAGAAGACTGCTAAAGCCAAGTAAGAGGTGATGTTTCAAATCAAAGAAGGGGACACAAAGCTACATAAGCAGACACAACCTGAAAACCATTGTACACAGGATTCTGCCCTTTCAGAAGACCTTCTACCCTCATTCCTTGTTTTCCATAGGAGCAAAGACTTTACCTATTGGGTGACCTGGTGGGGTTGGGGGAGGGGAACCCAACACCACCTGGTGGGGTGGCTTGACTCTTTTAATGTGAATTTGGCTGCCTTCAGAGAAGGCATATGTCCATCCTCCTCATGTAGTGGCTATAGAAGTTGGGAACCTTTAGTTTTGCCTGTGTCTAAGAGTGGTTTGTGTTTTATTCAGCTGTGAAGTATTAGGAAGTCCATTTTGCTACAAACCAGTTATCTTTATTATTAAAGCATAATACTAGTAGAAGATTTTATCTTCATCTTTTTTACTGTATCTACTCAGTTTATAAATTGGGAAAGAAATAAGTGCTATTTTTAGATCCCTAATATAGAAACACTCAATAGTCTATAATCATATAGTATAATAGGAGTATCAGTCTAAATACCCTGTTATGTATGTTTATAATCATGACCTGATGCCTTCAATAAAAATTTAAATTACATTATGTAATATGTTTAAGAAGACAGATTTATGTAATCCATTTTAGAATATAACCCATCTAAAAGCTTTGATTCTAATGAAGGATAAATTTCTTATTCTGGAGAATGCATTTATCCATAACAACTTCTTTCAACATTATTCCATATAGCTAAGGATCAAAAAGAATAAAAGGTTCTGTTCTCCACACTTTCTAATTGACTACTTTTATTTACCTCACTTTATCATCTACGCACTATATTTTGGACATATACTATGAGAACCAAGCTAGTTTATAAATGTTTAGTGATCTTGTGTTTTATCAACTGGGCTTGAAGACATGTTTTGCACAAACAGAACAAAATACCAGGAACCATTTACTAGGACAATAGGAACGTCACAGTAAGAAAACAGTTTACTCAGGACTTAACTAAATGGAAAAGGTAAATACCAATTTCTAAGTAAAAACACCCAACCGCCTGTGAAATTGGAGGAGCATTATATTCAGTTGAGTTTGCTCTTAACTGCTTGGAAAGCACTGTATTTTTATTTTGAAATTTCAAGTGTTTATGCATTCTAGCAATTTAAACATCAGGGAGTTGTTATAAGCAGTCTACGCTGTTAACATATTAGTAAGCATTAGGAATAAAGAGCTGACTTTTGTGCTTTCTCTTGATTCTGAGACTATGGAAAGTCAATTTGAACTTGTATTTATAGTTATTAATATGTCATGTCGTTAGAAAGTTGCAGTGCTACACCTGTTTGGAGATTCTTTTTATAATAAGTAAAACAAAAACACATCCCACCACTTTTTGTGGTAGAGGGCATTTTACAAAGTGAGTGCGTGGTCTACACAAAATGAACCTGTCTTCAGCGGTCAGTGTCCTGTTTGATAGCAACTTATACAGCCAATTGGCACGAAACATTTTCACGAGCTCTGAGTGTCTTATTTCTGTGAAGTTACATCTAGACTTTTGTCTTGTGTAGAGGAAAGAACCACAGACTAGCCCTTTGATCTTGGTAGAGACAAAACCTCTTCGGGTTTCAGTTTCTTTGTCAAATAAGTATTATTCCATCTGTACAATTATCACACAGACAAGTGTTTTGGACACCGATAACACATGAAACTTTCAAAGTGAAAAGAGCTATGCAAATTTAGGGTTACCTTTTGGTTTAATTTCAGTAGTGACTATGTGACCTTGTGACTTGTTCTACTTGAGCCTTTGTCACCAGTAACTTGGGGAAAAATAATATGTACCTCAGAGATTAGTGAAGATGAAAAAAGTAAGACATTTCTTAAAGTGTGAAGTCTGGGGCTGGGCTTGGTGGCTCACGCCTGTAATCCCAGCACTTTGGGAGGCTGAGGCAGGCGTATCACTAGGTCAGGAGTTCACAACCAGCCTGGCCAACATAGTGAAGCCCTGTCTTTACTAAAAATATAAAAATTAGCCGGGCATGGTGGCGCGTGCCAGTAGTATCTGAGGCAGAATCACTTGAATGCGGGAGGCGGAGGTTGTGGTGAGCTGAGATCACGCCACTGCACTCCATCCTGGGCAACAGAGTCAGACTCCAAAAAAAAAAAAAAAAAAAAAAAAAAAAAAAACTGAAGTCTGAAAATGAGGTTGATTTTTATTGCGTATTGACTATATACAAAAAGTTTAATTTTGGGTAATGTATTCCTTTGACTACATCTTGAAAATCAGATCAACCCCAAATTTCCTTCAAAACATGAAAGTTTTCTTGTGAAACCTGACATATTTGCATTAAACAGAAGGGCGGATGTTAGGTTTGAGTGCTACAAATGAAACACTGTATAGAACTTTGGGGCATTTTAGTATTGACCAAGGCTACTCTCATGGGGCATTAGATATCCACAGTGGAGCGTCATACATGAACTCCACACAGCAACTCAACACTGCCTGTGTGCCCACACGGACAAGATGGGGGGAGGCGAGGCAGAGAGAAGTTGCAATTGTTTTGGTGAAAATTAGTCCAGTGGAAAAACACATTGCTTTTACATTTCTTCAAAATTTGTCTCACATCCACGCGCATTTTGAGATCATGTAGTTTTGTCTAAACACTTTCACTGGCACATTTTTTTTTCTTGAGTTCCTCTGGAAGCATTTACTTCCCATGCACACCACCTCAGTCTGTCACGATGTCCAGCTGCTCCCCGGGTGTGAGGATCTGGGGCCAGCACTGCACAGCTCACTGAGAGGACAAAGGCGGCTCAGAGGCAGATGTGGCTGTTCTCCTGGCACGTGGTGCCCACGCCGGCCACAGACAGGTATAGCTTCCCATCTGGACACACACAGATTTCGTAGAGTCTCTGCGAGCTGCCAGAGGGACCCCACATCCCCTGCACCAGCTTTGGCAGGCACACAGTTTCAGCATCAAGCACAAGCTGGTTGGGAGAAGATGACACACAGGCGTTAAGGGAGGGCCACCCTGGTTAACAGCAAATCCCCATTCTCCCAAGGTTTCCAATTAGTTTCTTCTCACAGAAAACGAAATAGGCACCTGACTTTATGTAAGTCATTTCAATTATCTGATTCTTTTAAAGACTTGTTCTATTTTACATGCAGGCTGGGACTTCACAGTTCCTTCCAGTCTAGCTGAGAAATGTGACCCCATTGTGAAAACGTTTCACCTTTACAGTTTTTGTTTTCAATAAACCAGGTTGCTTTTTAGTTTTGTGATGCTACACTTCTAAAAACGCCTTTCAAAATTATTTGTCAAAAATATTAGAATTCTGCCAATTTACATTTATCTTGTGACTCACTTTGACTATGTAAATCCTCTCCTCCCCATTAGAATAAAGTACCATCCACTGAAATAGATTCATCTTAATAATTTTTACCCGTGAATGATGAAATGTATCCTGATTTTATTCCTGATTTTATTTTCCTATGAGAGGCAATTAAATTCATCCTATTAGCTGGCAACCATTTTCCCAACTTTTAAATATTATTTGAAACGGCACTACCTCCTTTTAGATACAGAAAAGCAGTAGACAGATAGACTAAGCCAATTAAAAAGAAACAAAAGCTACTGGATTTTCTGGTCATATGACAATTTAGTTAAACTGAAATGCAAACAAAGAGCCATTGAAATCTTTTTGATAAAGAAATAAGAATTGTCACATCCAGCAGCCAAACGCTGCCCACTCCAGGACACTCACTTGTTCCAAGGAATTAAACTGAATGTGGGTAGGCATAATCCTGTTCTTGCCAACAAGGCGAGCTCCTTCCTTTAGTTTATGTGGCTGTTATCCTTCCTTTCAATCTATTAACAACTTGCTGTCTGCTGCACGCATTCCCTGGTGTGGACCCTGGCAGGTGAGGCTTGATCGCACGGCCCCACAGTGTCTCGGGCAACTCTGCTCCCTGCATGGTCTGGTGCAGTTGGGGTCAAAGAAGTCAAATAGGTGTTAGTATATTTTTCAAGTAGAATCTCTTTAGGTTATTATCCAACAGCTCAGGTTTTTTGGGCACTTGCTTTTCACTAACGCACTTTCAGCTTGTTGGCTTCTGTCTCCTTTCTTGTGGTTAATTGTTCAATTTTTTTCTAGTTGTCATTTTTTCCTCTACTCTTCCAGCAAACTCGAGCTGCTGGGGCAGTCCACACACGGCCTCCAAAACTCATCTTTTTTTTTTTTTTTTTGCCTTTATGGGACAATGTTTGTTGAGAAGTTGAAATCTCTCTCATCCCTTTGAACTAGCTCCTTGTAGTAAGGAAGATTCATTCTAATTATGGGTCTGGCTGTGTGCTACTTGTAAAAATGACTCCTACTTCATGGAAATAAGTAATATTTCAAAAGTAAGGTAAGTTTAAATTTGTGAAGGTAACGCATTTTTAAGTGTGTAGTGACATGATTTCATAATGCGATTCCAACACTCTTGATTTTTATTTCTGCATTTATCTGCTCCTGACATCATAACTTCATAGGTTATGACTTGCGGTGGCTTCCCCTGAAGATGTGTGTTCCAATAGCAGGCTGTCGTCTGGTGGGTCCTGCCCACACACTCTGGGGCTGCTCTCATGGCCAGCTCGATGATGGCACCATATCCACCTACTCCTTTACTACACCTTCCTATTAGTATCATAGTAATGTAGTTTCAAAATGTTGGCGCCCATATTCCTACAGTAGTGTCTCAAAACCTGTGACATAATTAAGCAAATATTATGCTCCCTATTTGACAATAAGGAGAAAGGCCCAGAGAGGGCCAGATAAGACTCCTGAATTCAAACAGGTAATGAGGGAATTGATCTAGCACTAGGACTCGGGCTTCCTGACTTCCAGCAGAATCCTCTGCCCGCTGCTCCACGTTTCATGTGTAGGGGATCTGTGCCTTGCCACAGGTGCAACGATCTGGCCAGGGCTGGGGAGGAGCTTGGAAACCTATGTGCCCTCTCATTGTACTAACAGCATCCAGGGGCATTTTTCCCAGCACAGTCATCCGGTGTATGGAGATGCACCTGACAGCAATAACTCAGGCACTCCCTGAGAATGACTCTATGGTCTAAGAAGAATGTGTGTTCAGAGTTCTGAGCTAAGGAGTCTAGGAGGGGCCAACCCAGAGATTTAGTCCACATCTGTCAAGGACATTGGAGCACCTGGCCCATCCCTTTGAACACAGGCCAGATGGTTAATTGAGGTCCTTTGTTTTGGGCTAAATGGAAATTATTGCTAAGTGAAAGTGTTGTATAACCTGTATGCTTTTATGAATGGGGGCAGCTTTCCAGTCAAGCTCGCTGCTACTGGACCACCCTGCCTATAAGTTCTCAATAAACCCTAGGTCTGTTCCATGGCTCTGGGTCTCTTCTTCCGCCTCTTGGACACGGTAGCATCCTTATTTGAGTCAGCAGGGTCTGGCATGACAGCCAGGCAATGGTGGCATAAATGAACACAACCCACGCCACTCACTGCACTCACTGTTGGTAAGGCGGAGTATGTACAGGAGAATTCATGCAGCAGTGGCTTATTTTGAGCACATTCATACATATAAAAATATCTGAGTTTAGGCCAAGAAGATGACATCTGTTATTTGTACAAATCTATAAATATGACATCATACGATTGGAATGAGCTTATAAGCCAAACCCTTGATTTTCTTCTAGACCTTTTAGGAACATCCCTAACGTGTCGGTGTTTCTGGCTGACTGAAATCGAGCTTTTTCCTTTTTTTTTTTTCCCCTCTAACAAACAAGGTTCTGTTATCGGTATTGAGCAGTGTGTACCCTATGCCTCATTGTGACTTTGGCTGTGTCAGTGAGGTTTTAGTATCTCCTCCCCTGCTGTCTGCTGTTTCACTTTCCTTGGTTTTAGTTATCTGCTGTCAACCTTGGTCTGGATAATATTAAATGGAAAATTCCAGAAATAATTTAAACATTTTAAATTGCACACTTTTCTGGCTAGCGTGATGGAATCTTGAGCCGTCCTGCCCAGGACATGAATCATCCCTGTGTCTAGCATCTCCACGCTGTCACGCTCCCAGCCTGTGAATCACTGAGGAGCTGTCTCCACGGTGAGATCCACTGTTAAGTTATTGTAGTGCTTGTGTTCAAGTCATCATTATTCTACTTAATAATGGCTCCAAAGCACAAGAGCAGTGATGCTGGCATATTGTTATAATCACTCCACCTTTTTTTTTTATTTTTGGGACGGAGTTTTACTCTTGTTGCCCAGGCTGGAGTGCAATGAGATGATATCAGCTCACCACAACCTCTGCCTCCGGGGTTCAAGTGATTCTCCTGCCTCAGCCTCCTGAGTAGCTGGGATTATAGGCATGCGCCACCATGCCCGGCTAGTTTTTTTTGTATTTTTAGTACAGACGGGGTTTCTCCATGTTGGCCAGGCTGGTCTCGAACTATTGACCTCAGATGATCTGCCTGCCTCAGCCTCCCAAAGTGCTGGGATTACAGGCGGGAGCCACTGTGCCCGGCCAATCATTGTTCTTAATATCTCATTGAGCCTGATTTCTAAGTTAAACTTCAGCATAGTATGTATGCCCAGGAAAACACAGAGTGTACACAGGGTTCAGTACTGTGTTTTTAGGCTTCTGCTAGGGGTCCTGGAACATAGCCCCTGTCCATAAAGGGGAGCAACTGTATTTCTAGGCTTAAAGTCCCAGGTTTTATCTTTAGTGTAGTTGACTTTGAAAACACACTTATTTTTCATCTTCCATTTTCATTTAAACTGGAAATGCAGCTTAAGCGCAGCACTCTGGGCAATGAAAGGTGACAGTGGTTGTTGGTGGGTGACTCCTAGTGACAGCCATCCCCGAGAAGCTGGATCCCTAGGAAATGGCAAAATGAACATTCTCTGTAATCTCTGAATGTCCGTAGTGTGTTTTTTCCAACTTGAAAATAACAAGTCACTCGATAGCACAAATGTCAGTCAAAGAAAGTTGTGTGGATCTAGTGCAGAATAATTTTAGCCTTTCTTGGCCCTTCTTTCAATGTTAAATTGTCTTTTGCTTGCCTTGTACGTTTGCTACTCTATGACCTTCATAATGTTTTCCTACAAAGTAATAGAAATTTAATACTGATTGCTTTACAGACATGATACTCAGGGTTAGCATCAGGACAAACAGTAGGAGGCTGATCTGTGAACTCACCATTCCATCACTACTATGCAAAACAATATCCATTTGAGAAAGCGCCTCGATTTTCCCAGCGTGAGCTTGAATATGCACCCCCCTTGGGGCATCCATACTTAGACTCCGGGTGGGGGATTCTAATCTGAGACGAGGAAAAGAGGCAAAGGAAAAACAGTATTAAATAAAACCACTCCAACAATTCCTCAACTTAGCATGGAAACTATGACTAGTAAGGTATATAAATCTTCAAGTCATTCTCAAATGGTAACATAGTGTGCATTATTCATTGATAAATCCAGAAATAATGTGAAATAAATAGACTTTATATCAGTGAAAGTCTATGAGATTAGTATCCTCCAAAAGCTGATAAAAACATTAGGCGGTCCTGGCTGGGTGCGGTGTCTCACGTCTGTAATCCCAGCACTTTGGGAGGCTGAGGTGGGTGGATCACAAGGTCAGGAGTTCGAGACCAGCCTGACCAACATGGTGAAATCCCATCTCTGCTAAAAATACAAAAACTAGCCTGACATGATGGCATATTTGTAATCCGCGCTACTCAGGAGGCTGAGTCAGGAGAAGCACTTGAATCGGGGTGCGGGGGGAGGCTGCAGTGAGTGGAGATTGTGTCACTTTACTCTAGCCTGGGTGACAGAGCGAGACTCCGTCTCAAAAAAAAAAAAAAAAAAAAAGCAGTCCTAACCCCCTGCATGTAGCAGTTTCCTATACTATTTCAAAAGAAAATGCCATTTATGAATAACTATACAAAATTATTTTCATTATGTCACCTGCTAGAGCTCAGTGGCTCTTTAGAGATGTGATCATGCCGCATGGCAGCCTTGAGCTCCTGGGCTCGAGAGATCCTCCTGCCTTGGCCTCTCAAGTAGCTGTGATGGGCTTGTTTTGTTTTTTAATTGAAACACCAATTTATTTAGGAAAAAAAGATAGACTTAAGGACAATACATGCATTTTCCACATGTTCACGAGACAAAATATAAGTTGGTTAGGTTTTTTTTTTCTTTTTGATGGAGTTTCACTCTTGTTGCCCAGGCTGGAGGGCAATGGTATGATGTCGACTCACCACAAACTGCACGCCCCAGGTTCAAGTGAGTCTCCTGCCTCAGCCTCCTGAGTAGCTGGGATCACAGGACATGCACTACCACTCCTGGCTAATTTTGTATTTTTAGTAGATATGGGGTTTCTCCATGTTGGTCAGGCTGGTCTCGAACTCCCAACCTCAGGTGGTCTGCGCTCCTTGGCCTTCCAAAGTGCTGGGATTTCAGGAGTGAGGTACCGTGCCTGGCTAGTCCTTTTTTTTTTTCTTTCTTTCTTTCTTTCTTTTTTTTTTTTAATTTAGAAAGATTACAGGGCAAATGGAAAGATTTCTTTTGGAAAAAATACTGAACTGATAGAACTGAAAGGAGGGAGGTTGGCCTCAGCTGGCTTTGGTTTTGTAAAATTTATCAGACTCTCCTTGTGGTTAAGCCAAATAAAGGAAGAGAACCAGGAATATAAGAGCCAGAGGAGCTATCTTACTTGCCTCTGCCTGGAAAAGGCTGTATTTCCACCAGATGGCACAATGTGATCATTTGAGACACTTTTCAGCTGCTCAGCCCAAAGTTTGAAATGCTGATTTCAAAGAAATGCTTAAAGAGCAGTAGGAAGCAGAAGAAACAGAAAAAGATAAGTAATTAGGAAATCCTACCCACTGTGGGCTAGGGTTTAATGGGAGGAGAGGGGCAGGGAGCAGAGAGAAAGGAAGTTGCTTAAGAGAGAAGTACCCCGATAATGAATCTGCGCTTAAACTGAATGAACATTTATTTGACAGACTTTTTACACCTGATACATTGCTCCCTTGTATTGGTGAGTTTTTTTGGTTTATCACTATTTGTTATAGAAGACAAAGTTTCATTTTATGAGCATGTAAAGTTAGACCTGCTATACATTTTCAAGTCTTACCTTGAGTATGAGAAAAATCTTAGAGACATTTATGGAATGTATTGGTCAAGTTAGGCTGGGGAACACTTTGGTACAGCTCCATGTGCATGGTCTAGCCGACTGCCTGCCCAGTTTGCTATATATACATATATATATATATATATACACGGAGTCTTCCTGTTGCCCAGACTAGAGTGCAGTTGGCGTGATCTTGGCTCACTGCAACCTCTGCCTCCTGGGTTCAAGCAATTCTCCTGCCTCAGCCTCCCAAGTATCTGGGATTACAGGTGCCGCCACTGTGCCCAGCTAATTTTTATATTTTTAGTAGAGATGGGGTTTCACCATCTTGGTCAGGCTGGTCTTGAACTCCTTGACCTCATGATCCACCTGCCTGGGCCTCACAAAGTGCTGGGATTACAGGCATGAGCCACCATATCTGGCCTCAGTTTGCTATTTTGACCTAGGATAATTGTCTACATTTTTCCTGCAAGAAGGAAGGAAAGGAAGGAAGAATACAGAAGCACCTTTTAAGCCTGGTCCATTTTGGGCAGACCATCTGTGACCTTGAAGATCCTTGTGAAAGTGAGTCTGTTTCCAAGATCAGTCATTAAACGACAACAAAATGACCTCAACCTGATAATTTACAAGTTTTTAATCATGTTATAATATGATGCCGCTAGAAGAGCAAACTTCTTACCCTTTGCATTATTTCTAGACTTGGAGATGAGAAATTTCAGTTCAACCTAGATTGAGACATATTTTACAAAAAGACTAAGATTGCTCTGAAGCATACATTTCCATTAACACACTGAACAGTACTCACGTACAAAATAACTTGTTTTCTGTCTTTGTTATATTTTAGTTTGCCAGTTAGATATCTAAATACCCTCTTTTTTGAATATGTAAATATATAAATATAAATATTATGACTTCAATGAAAAGTAAGAGTTTTGAACAGTGTCACAGAAATATATCCAAATGCTTATGTGTGTGTGCATGTAATATTAAATATATATCATATATAAATATGTATCTTTCATATCAAATGTTCAGGTCACATCACAGCAGTTCTCTTCTTAGAACATAAGGCATTGACTTTGCTTTCAGAATTTGATTCTTCTCATTACTTCAATTGAAGATGTACACAAAAGACTTGGAAGTTGACTTTGAGAGATCTCACAGTTGATTGGTGTATTAGTCAAGGTTCCCTAGAGGGACAGAACAGGATATATATATCCTGAGATTATAGGCACCCTAATGGATCTCCTGTATTCCATGCATAGTCTTCTTTACCTCCATTGCGGAGTATATATATAAAGGGGCGTTTACTAAGTTTTAACTTACAAGATCACAAGGTCCCACAATAGGCCATCTGCAAGCTTGAGAAGCAAGGAGAGCCAGTCCGAGTCTCAAAACTGAAGAACTTGGAGTCCAATGTGCAAGGGCAGGAAGAGTCCAGCGTGGTTGAAAGATGTAGGCTGGGAGCCTTTTCACATTTTTCTGCCTGCATTATATTCGCCGGCCGCTGATTAGATGGCGCCCACCCAGTTAAGGTGGGTCTGCCTTTCCAAGCCCACTGACTCCAATGTTCAGCTCCTTTGGCAACACCGTCACAGACACACCCAGGACCAATAGTTTGTATCCTTCAATCCAATCAAGTTGACATTCAGTGTTAACCATCACAAATCCAACCTTGGCAACTTGAACCCATATACATCTCCTGAGATCATACAGAATCTTCAAATAAAGATAATAATGTCAACAGACACAGTGGCTCATGCCTGTTATCCCAGCACTTTGGGAGGATGAAGTGAGCAGATCACCTGAGGTCAGGAGTTCGAGACCGGCCTGGCCAATGTGGTGGAACCCCATCTCTACAAAAAATAAAAAATTAGCGGGGTATGGTGGCATGCGCCCATAGTCCCCGCTACTTGGGAGGCAGGAGAATTGCTTGAACCTGGGAGGCAGAGGTAGCAGTGAGCCAAGATCACGCCACTGCACTCCAGCCTGGGCAACAGAGTGAGTCTCTGTCTGAAAAAAGAAAAAAAAAAGATCATAAGGTCATAATTACACCTAACATAATACAACTATTCTTTGTACAACTGGAAATGCACCAATCCCCAATCCAAATACTATTACATAAAGTTTACAATACTTAAGTGCTGGTATGAAGTCAATAAGTCTTATGTCACATGATAAAAGAAAAGGAAATAAAGATATTTTCTTAGTACAAGTGTATACATGCACAAACATATTTTTAGCAGGAAAAAAAGGAGAAAATACTTATGACAATTACAGTCCTTGTTTCTGTAGCTGGTCACGTGGTCGTAGCTGGTATTGATGACCTTCTTCTACTACCCACTCTGTGTTCCCTTTGCCTTCAGCAAGCAGCTCAGCAGGTCCTGATTTTTTTCTGGTAGAGTGACCCAAACTTTCATTCCTGAGGGGTCTGGGACATTTGTAGTCCTGCCTGGATTGGGCTGTTGTTGTTTCCCATTGACCTTAATTCCAGGCATGGTAATACCAAGAGATGCCTTAATGAATCTCCTGTATTCCATGCAGACCCTTCCTTACCTCCATTATGGAGTAGTACACTAATTTCATCTTGATAGTCCAGGTCAGTCACCCCAGCCAACACTGTAACTCCCTTCTTAGCCTGTTGACTTAAAGGTAGGACGAGCTCCAAGTGTCCGGGTGGCAATCCTAACTTCCAACTTAATGGGATCATTGTTGTGTCTCCTGGTGCCAGCATTCCTCCCTCTGGAACTAAAAACTCAAGGTCAGCAGAATGTAATGTTGCAGGAACAGGGAGCAAAAATTTTGCTAGAGGATCACTATGGGTGTTGGTGAGAGGTGCCACTTCCACTTCCACCCCTTGATTCCTGGACCTGTGAATTCTGGCTATGGGAGAAACAGTACCACATATTGGACATTGATTCAGAGTATAGACAGCCTTCTGGAGAACTCTGCACCAGCCTTGCAAAGTATTGTCACCTAGGTGGCATTGTAATTGTGACTTCAAAAGGTCATTCCACCGTTCTACCAATCTAACTGCTTCAGAATAACGGGGAACATGGTAACACCAGTAAATTCCATGAGCATGAGCCCACTGCCACATTTCTTTAGCTGCAAAGTGAGTGCCTTGGTCAGAGACAATGCTGTGTGGAATACCATGATGGTAGATAAGGCATTCCGTGAGTCCACGATGTTAGTCTTGGCAGAAGCATTGCATGCAGGATAGGCAAATCTATATCCAGAGTAACTGTCTATTCCAGTGAGGACAAACCTCTGCCCTTTTCATGAGATGGAAGGGGTCCAATATAATCAACCTGCCACCAGGTAGCTGGCTGATCACCCAGAGGAATGCCGCCATATTGAGGGCTCAGTGTCAGTCTCTGCTGCTGGCAAAATGGGTATTCAGCCGTGGCTGTAGCCAAATCAGCCTTGGTGAGTGGAAGTCCATGTTGCTGAGCCCATGCATAACCTCCATCCGTGCCACCATGGCCACTTTGTTCATGGTCCCATTGGACGATGACAGGGGTGACTGGAGAAAGGGACTGAGTGGTGTCCACAGAACAGGTCATTGTATCCACTTGATTATTAAAATCCCTCCTCTGCTGAGGTCACCTGTTGGTGAGCACTCACATGTGATACAAATATCTTCACAGTTTTTGATCACTCAGAGAGGTGCATCCATATATCTCTTCTCCAAATTTCTTTGTCACCAATTTTCCAATCATGCTTCTTCCAAGTCCCTGACCATCCAGCCAAACCATTGACTACAGCCCATGATTTAGTATATAATTACACATCTGGCCATTTCTCCTTCCACGCAAAGTGCACAGCCAGGTACACTGCTCAAAGTTCTGCCTGCTGCGAAGGTTTCCCTTCACCGCTGTCCTTCAGGGATGTCCTAGAAAGGGCTATAGTGCTGCAGCTGTCCACTGTTGTGTGGTGCTTGCATATCATGCAGAACCATCTGCGAGCCAGTCTTCTCCTCCTCTGTCAACTGATCACAGGGCACTCCCCATGAGGCCTGGGGGAGAGAAGGCAGGGTGGCAAGAGTGAAGACCCATTGGCATTTGAGCCATTTCCTCATGTAACTTACTTGTGCCTTTAGGACCTGCTTGAGCACTATGGCATATACAACACTTCCATTTGATGATGGAATGCTGCTGTGCGTGACCCCCTTTATGGCTAGAGGGGTCAAAAAGCCCCCAGTTCATGACAGGCAGTTCAGGTCGCATGGTGACTTGATGACCCATAGTCAAATGTTCAATTTCCACCAAAGCCCAGTAAGAAGAGCTGTCTTTCAAAAGGAGAGTAGTTATCTGCAGAAGATGGGAGGGCCTTGCTCCAAAGTCCCAGAGGCCTCTGCTGTAATTCACCTATGGGGGCCTGCCAAGGGCTCCCAACAGCATCACTATCTACCACTGACACCTCAGGCACCATCGGATCTGCTGGGGCATATGGCCCAAGTGGCAGAGCAACCGGCACAGCAGCCCGGACCTGGGACAGAGCCTTCTCCTGGTCTGGACCCCCCTCAAAGCTGGCAGCCTTTCTGAGCAGCTGGAGTAACACACCCAAATGAGGAATGTGTTGCCTCCAAAATCCAAATAGGCCGAGTAGGCATTGCGCCTCTTTCTTGGTTGCAGGTAGGGCCAAATGCAGCAAGTTATCCTTCACCTTAGAAGGAATATCTTGACAGACCCCACACCACTGGACCCCTAGAAATTTTACTGAGGTAGACTTTCAGAAGGTCCCTGAATTTTAGCTGGATTTATTTCCTGTCCTCTGCCACCCAAATGTCTCACCAATAAGTCCTGAGTGTTTGCCACTTCTTGCTCACTGGACCCAATCAGCATAATGTCATCAATGTAGTAAACCAGCGTGATGTCTTGTGGAAGCGAAAAACAATAAATAACTCCATCCTTAATATTCTGTTCCTTTAGAACCACTTCTGGTATTAAAATCTGTATTAGTTAGGGTTCCCTAGAGGGACTGAACTAATAGGATACACACACACACACACACACACACACACACACATACATACATATGTAGGATATATGTGTATATGTGTGTGTATATATGTATATATATATACACACACACACATACCCAGGATCAATACTTTGTATCCTTCAGCCCAATAACATATATGTGTGTGTGTGTGTGTGTATATACACACACACACATATATATATATATATATGAGTTTATTAAGTATTAACTCACATGATCACAAGGTCCCACAATAGGCCGTCTGCAAGCTTGAGCAGCAAGGAGAGCCAGTCCAAGTCTCAAAATTGAGGAACTTGGAGCCCAATGTTAGAGGACAGGAAGCGTCCAGCATGGGAGAAAGATGTAGGCTGGGAGCCTAACCCAGTCCCTCCTTTTCACGTTTTCCTGCCTGCTTTATATTTGCTGGCAGCTGATTAGATGGTGCCCACCCGATAAAGGATGGATCTGCCTTCCCCAGCCCACTGACTCCAATGTTAATCTCCTTTGGCAACACTGTCACCAACATACCCAGGATCAATACTTTGTATCCGTCAGTCCAATCAACTTGACACTCAGTATTAACCATCACAATTGGTGTTATAAAAAATACAATTAAGGTGATTTGATTGCTGAGGCAGGAGTATTATTTTTTCTATGGTACTGAGCTGCTACAAAGCAGGTGAGTTTTAAGTTGTGCTCCTTTTTAAATAAAAATAAATAGAAGTCAGTCATTTTCCAAAGTTTACCCTGTATTCATTTTCAATTGCATTTATAGATTATGACTAGTCAGTCATGTATGACCTTAATAGTTATTGCTCATGTCATGTTGATGTCATTTTTAAAAAAAGAGAAGGCCAGGCTCAGTGGCTCACGCCTGTAATCCAAGCACTTTGAGAGGCTGAGGTGGGTGAATCAATTGAGGTCAGGAGTTCGAGACCAGCATGGACAATGTGGTGAAACCCTGTCTCTACTAAAAATACAAAAATAAGTCAGGCATGGTGGTGGCTGCCTGTATTCCCTGGGAGGCTGAGGCAGGAGAATTGCTTGAACCCAGGAGGCAGAGGCTGCAGTGAGCTGAGATCGCGCCATTGCACTCCAGTCTGGATGACAGAGTGAGACTCCATCTCAAAAAGAAGAAAGGAGAAGGAGAAGGAGAAGGAGAAGGAGAAGGAGTTACTGAAAAATATGAACAAAAGCCTAAATACTTAAAGCTTTTTCCAGGCTCTTATTAAGCTCAAATTTTACAAGTAAGATGAGAGACCAGGAAGCATGACTACAAGTATAATAAGAAAACCTAATCTTTTATTTTCAGAAAACAGTTCAGAGGATTATCAATGGCTGAAGAATGGGTAACTCACCTGATATACCATACAAAAATTTCCAATTTTCAAAAGGTTGAAATCTAATAAACGTACTCAGCACTAAGACTAAACTGAACATGATTTTATATTTCTTTAGAAATTTCCTAATATTACCTAATACATGTTTTTGGAGCCATCATTTTTTTTCAAATGTCACATTTGGAAAAGCAATTTAATATAAAAGAAAACCTGTGTGTTTATCAGTACAGTTTCAAAATGTGTATAGATTTAGGGGGTACAAGTGTAGTTTTGTTACACGGATATATTACATAGAGGCAAAGTCTGGGCTTTCAGTGTAACCACTGCCCAAATGGCATGCATTGTACCCATTAAGTGATGTCTCATCCCTCACCACCTTATCCTCCCAGCCTGCAGTGGCTATCACTCCAATATATTTATCATGGTTACTGGTTTATTTGCCACATTTCTATCATTTTATTTGATTTCCCAAGCTTCTTCTTTTCATTGTTTCTTCTTTCTCTCCTTCGTTGGATTAATAAACTTTTAATATGCCCACGAGGTGTTTGGGATCAGAGGCTGATCCCTCGTTGAACACCATAAGTAGTGTATGTCAGCCCCACTTTGCCCTCATCTCTACCCTAGGGCAATGTGCCAAGCACAAAGCCAGCTGTCCTACAGGAGTAGTTGGACACCTCATAGATGAAGGCTGAAGAAAAGTGACTTTCCCCTGCAAATCAAGGGAAAGGAGGCAGCTCCCCGCCTCCCCAGTGAAAAGGTCTCTTCATGGGTCCACAGATTGCAAGTGAAAAAACCTCTCTCTACCCTCTAGAGAATGAGGAAGACATACATGTGAAGAACCATGGCTAACAATTTCTCAGAATTGAAAAAGAACGGGAGTTTCTCAAACCAAAGAACTGAAGTTCACCAATACCCAAGTATAAACTAACACATACCAGACACTTTGTGGTGAAACTGCAGATCGTGAAGATTTACAAGAAAATCTTAAAATAATTCAGAATGGATATCAGATCGTCTCTAAAGAATCAAAAGTACACTAATGAGTAATATATTTTAAAATGCTGGTGTAAAATGATTGTCAGCCTAGATAGAAATAGCTCAGCCTAACCAGCACTTGACTATAAAGGAAATCAGACATTTCAGACACAGGGAACAAATGTAGTATTTATAGATCTTTACCAAAAAAAGTATGTATGGAAATTAAAGTAAGAAGAAAAGAATGCTTCCAAGAAGAAGCGATGGCCATTAAAAAACGTGTTGGTAAAGCTAAATAGGTATGGCCTGAAAAAGTACAGCAGGGAGATAAATAAATGCAATGCTGAAATAAAACCGCATGGAAAGGGAAGTTGGGATGGAAGTGACTTTTAAAAAATATTATTTGGGGCCGGGCGCGGTGGCTCACGCCTGTCATTCCAGCACTTTGGCAGGCCGAGGCGGGTGGATCATGAGGTCAACAGATCGACACCATCCTGGTCAACATGGTGAAATCCCGTCTCTACTAAAAATACAAAAATTAGCTGGGCGTGGTGGCGCATGCCTGTAGTCCCAGCTACTCGGGAGGCTGAGGAAAAATATTATTTGGGAAGAAGCTGGTATTGATGTAGACTCGGTTGACAAGTATTAATGTGTCTCTGTGCATGTAAACAAATAAAAGACAATCATTAAAAGAAGAAATATAGAACAATTAGAGAGAAGTACAGGTGGAGAGAAGGAAAAGTTTATTAATCCAACAAAGGAGAAAAAACGAAAAGAAAATCATGGTAAATAAAATGATAGAAAAGTGGCAAATAAACTAGTAACCATCATAAATACAAATGGGCTAAAATTACCCATTAAAAGAAAATCTCAAACCAAAAGCTTCTCCCTAGAGAAACAACTGAAACATAATGCTGCAAACCTATTGAAAATAAAATATTTGGAAAAGGTAAATCAGTGCAAAAGAAAGCAGGTCCAGGTATAGCAACTGTAATATCAGATAAAATAAGGGAAAAAGGGTAACATTACTTATGATTAAAAGAAACAATTCATAAGAATTAAGCAGGGACTTATATGCATCAAATATTAAAGCAAAAGAAAAACATTTGCAATACCAAAATTATAGTGGAAGTTCTAATAAGCCTCAGCAAGAAACTGATAAAGAAGACAAAATCAGTAAGTATATAGAAGATGTTAGCAACGTAATTTGTAAAATTGACCTAGCAGCCTCAACCATACAAGCCTTGCATTAAAGCAAAAGATAACACACTTTTACTATAAAAGTTTAAGAATAATTATAAGACCATAATGAGTAACAAGAGAAAATTTCTAGCAAAGAAAGAACCAAAGTGGACCTGAAAACAGAAAACGTGAAAAGAGGGACTTCATTAAATAAATTGAAGTGGAAAAAAATCCAACTTCCCCAAGATGTACTGGCTCCTTCATCTCATAGATGAGTTTACACCAAACTTTTATTGTTCTTACACACACTGTTTCAAAGCAAAAGGAGAGGCGGGAACTTACACCAAATTGGAGCTTTCTTAATTTGATAATAGGTATTACTACTCACCAAAAACCTATAGCAGCAGACATCATTTAATTAAAAAATTTAGAAGCATTTCTCAAAGTGAGGAAGTAAACGCAGATGTCCATCATTACTCTCTCTAGTCAACATTTACTGGAGGTCCCAGCCAAATTAATGAAACAGGAATTTGAGAAGTATAGTAATAAAAGGGATGACTTTTTTTTTTTTTTGGCACTATAACCATCTTAATGGACAAACCAGTTAAGTTCTATAATCAAAATATTAAAACTAAGCTGGGTATGGTGGTTTGCCCCTGTAGTCCCAGCTACTTGGAAGGCTGAGGCAGAAGGATCATTTGAGCCCAGGAGTTCAAGGCCAGCCTGGACAATGTAACAAGACCCCATCTTCCTCTCTCTCTTTTTCTCACTCTCTCTCAGCGTATGTATGTATTACTATATATAAACTAATAACAATGATCAATAAAGTTGCGGGGTTAAAAACTGCCATGTAAAAATCAATAATAATCACTTTTGAAAGTGTAGTGGAAAAGAGAACCCGTTCTCAACAGAAACAAAAACTATGAACACCCTGGTAATGAATTCTAATAATTATGGGCCAAACCTAAGAATATCACAAAATAATAAGGGCATAAAAGAAGACTGTGAATAAAGAGATATACATATTTATGGACAAGATAATTCATTATTATAAAGATATGAATTCAATGTAATTCCAATGAAAAAGCCAATAGAGTTTTTCATAAAACCTGGAAAATTGATTTTAAAATGTACATGGAAAATAGACCAGGCACAGTAGCTTACGTCTGTAATCCCAGCACTCTGGGAGGCTGAGGTGGACAAATCACTCGAGGTCAGGAGTTCGAGACCAGCCTGGCCAACAGGATGAAACACAGTCTCTACAAAAATACAAAAATTATCCTGACGTGGTGGCACATGCCTGTAATTCAAGCTACTCAGGAGGCTGAGGTGGGTGAATCACTTGAACCCAGGAGGTGGAGGCTGCGGTGAGTCAAGATCATGCCACTGCACTCCCGCCTAGGTGACAGAGTGAGACTTCATCTCAAAAACAAAAACAAAAACAAAAAAAAAAAAAAGAAAAAAGGAAAAACCAGCAACAACGTGAAAAATAAATGTCTAAAAACAGTCAATACAACTCTGAAGAAGACATGGTGGGGACACTTGCCCTAGCAGAGACCAGATACATTGTACAATTGGCTTAAGAAGAAAAAAGCCAGAACAATGAACAAGAATAGGGCACCTATTAAAAATACCTTTACAGATGACAAAAATAGCAGTACAGATAAACAAGGAATAGGCTGATTTTTGAGACAACTGGGTATCCTCCCTCAGAAAACAAAAGAAAATTATTTGCCTACTTCACATCCACATGAAAAATAACTTCTTGTCTGGTTAAAGACCTGAGCACAAAAACAAAAATGTTTTTTGAAAGAACTCACTCCCTCCTTAGTGCCCAAGCACGGGTTCCTGAAAGTTTATTTTCATAGAATACTACAAGGATACGTTAACTTTCATACTGGCCAAATACTCTCCAGAAAAAGATCGGCGTCTGTAAATACATGATTAACAAACGAAGCATTCATGATCTTCAGCAATCCACTTCTTGTTAGACTTGACCACCATCTAAATGTAATATTGACATTAATGGGGATCCATATGAAGGTTTTTAATTTTTTCTCACTTCTGTTCTGAACGTCTTTTGTACATAAAAACTTGTGTTTTGGTTTACTACTGAACTATGCAAAGACATTGTGTAAATGTAATTGTATTGACACAATAAATGCCTGCATTTTAATAGTTATGTATTTATTTATAATGTTCTTCATGATTTATGACAATGATGAGCTTTGAAATTCAAGTATTTCACTTGAATTTATGGAATCTATGGTTTTAAATGCAGCATACTGACTTGTAATATTTTCCTTTGAATTAGATCACCTGTTATTACAACTTTGAAAAAAAAAACCATACAGTTCTGTATAACCTCACTCCTAAAAGATGCATAACAGGGCACAGTGCCAGGTACTACCCACAGCCAATGCTGGCGCCATCCCACAGTCACCCAAATTACTCCTGGGATTTCATTATTTCTGAAAAGTGCGCTTCTGTCTTCAAAAAAGATGACTTGTTTCACTCATGAAAAATAATAAAATAATCTTCTAAACTCATCAAGACTGTACTCACAGAAAATAAACTAATAATCTCTGAGGTCTAGAAGGGAGTAGAAGGTCACTGCAATGAACAGAAATTTATGAAAGACGATGCTGCATTACAGGGTAACTAATGTCACGCAGATAAGATGGCTGCGATTAAACATCTACGACTTGTCCAATTCAGTCTTTCATGGAAGGCTCAGGCTCTTAATCACTGCAGAAGTCAGTGAACTGTAAAAGTTCGGTTGTCCTTAAGACCTCCGTTTCAGTAACTTGGTTTCGTATTTTTCATCTTATTTGTTAATCTTAAAGGGAATCAGAAGTTTGTTTGCTAAGAAAACATATTAAATCTTAAAAAGCTCCTTTTAGCCAAAAGAAAATTAGAACCAATATATTTGTAAGTCCTTCTTGAAAAGGGCAACTGTACATTTACATTTGGAGTATTACTTTTCATATAACATATTTCACATTCCAGATTTAACACCCCCTGTTCTTGGATAGATGACTCAGTAAGTTGTCAGTTTTCCCTAAGGGAATTTATAAACTTAATGTAATCCTAATGACAGATAAGTTTTCTGGAACTAGGCAAGTTAATACTCAAGTTCCTATTCAAAAATACATAAGCAAGACTAGGCAGACTAATGCTCAATGATATACAAAGTCGTGTGTGTGTGTGTGTGTGTGTGTGTGTGTGTGCGTATGTGCATGAGTGTGTCTGTGTGTATGTGTGAGCACATGAATCCATGTGTGCACAGTTAGTCCTACCAGACATGAAAATAACTTCTAAGGCCTATTCAGGCTGGGCGTGGTGGCTCACACCTATAATCCCAGCACTTAGGTCGAGGTGGGTGGATCACGAGGCCAGGAGATCGAGACCAGCCTGGCTAACATGGTGAAATCTGATCTCTAAAAAAAAAAATACAAAAATTAGCCAGGCATGGTGGCAGGCATCTGTAATCCCAGCTACTCAGGAAGCTGAGGCAGGAGAATCACTTGAACCTGGAAGGTGGAGATTGCCGTGAGCTGAGATAATCCCACCACACTCCAGTCTGGGCAACAGAGCAAGACTGTCTCAAAAAAAAAAAAAAAAAAAAAAGCCCAATTAGTTAAAAAGTCAGTACTGGCTCATGAATGGCGAGGCTAGTGCAGCAGAACAGCAAGTGCAGGAACAGCCCCAAGCATAGAGAAATGTAGTGGTAAAGGTTGTATTTCAAATCATAGCGGGGAAAGTAGAGTTTTAAATAAAGAATCCATTGCTGGCATATCTGGTTGGCCAATTGGAAAAGATGTAATTAGAACCAGACCCCACACCTTATGGATCCTACTTCACACAATAACAAATAAGTGGATCAGAGGTCTAATTGTAAAAGATAAAGCCATGCCAGAAACACGTTAATTTCAAACTTAAAATCCAGATACAGCAAAAGAAATGGTTAATAAACATGAGGATATAAGCATTGAAATGCCTGCATGGCATAAAGTACAATAAGTTAAAAACCAAATGAAGCTGGAGCAAATTATTTAAAACATACATCAGAGATGAAGGGCTAATATCCCCAATATTTAAAGAAGCCTTAAAAATTGAGAGTAAAAAATATATATATATTTAAATTTAAATTCGCTTTTTATTCTTTGATAGATTTTAACAATTATTCACAACTTCTAACATAAAGGTAGTGAAATCTCAAGGATAAGGAGGCAATATATATGGTCTCTTCTATTCGTTCTTCAGGATGGAAGGAAATCTCCAAAGGGTACCATGTGTGAGATTAACACTGGAAAAATACACATGAAACTTGTTTGACTGGCTCCACTTAGGACCAGACACAGCGCAATATAGAACTGCATCATGTTTTTAAAAGATCATTGTAATTTTAACACATTCTTACTAAAGACACACATACTATCAGTGACCAATCTGAAATTCTGTAACAGGTACAGGGAGACTTACGATGAATATCTAAGCATAGGTTCTCTAGCATCTTCACACTCAAACATCAACATTCTTCAAGGGAATAAGAATGATTTCAAATGCAAAACAGCAAAAAAACAAATTTGGTCAAACTTTCTTCATCACACCATTCGTTGCTATCACAATCCTAGTTTGCTGGTAGGTTTAAGATAGGTTTAAGAGAGTAAAAATATTTTTAAAAAGTAGAAAAAGACAAATAATTCACAAAAAGAAATATAAAAATTGGCTTTAAACATGAAAAGTTGCTCCACCTCACTCGTATTAAGAGAAATGCAAACTGTATTGAGATATAATTTCTAATCTTTCAGATTGGCAAAAATTAAAATAGATTAATTAAAGAACATTGTGTTGGGAGCTACGGGGAAAGGAAAATAGGTTTTATTGTAACAATGCTAGTGTGCAAATTGGTACACCCCAATAGAGGGGAAGTCACTGGCAGGGGATCTGAGTAAACAATATATGCATTTATCTTTTTCGCCCATAGATTCCTCTTCCAGGAATTTACCATGAAGCTATTTCTCCAACAATACGAAAATTTACCTGCACAAGCACATTTGGTTCACATTGTAATTACAAAATATTGGAAATAAATAGGTGCCCATATACAGGAGAGCGGTTGAAAAACCTCTGATGCGTGCCTACTAGGGACCTGTATGCCGTTTCTGGAGCTCTTTCCTGGCATATGCCTTCTTCTCTGATCCGGTGCCCCCCAGACTCCATCAGCCTTCACTCCCCACTCTTGGATCTCTTTCTCCTCCATTCCCTGAGGTTCCCAAGTTCTAACTGGATTCCCCTGCCCTGTGCCTTGATTCTGAACGTGCCTGTGAGCAGAGAGCTTGGGCAAGTCTAGGGCTCACCTCATTAGTTTCTATCTTGTTTTGCACTTCCAGTGTCTGAAAGTGGTTGTTTCATATATTTGTCAAGTGTTCTCCTGGTTACTAGAGATGTCACATCTGGTCCCAGTTACTTCATGAGGGACAGAGGAAGACTGTTGCCCAGAACTGCCCTGCTGCGAGCTTGCAGGGGTTCCCTTTCCCAGATCCTTCTTAACAATTTCCTTCTCCCACTTTATACGGAAAGACATGCTCATTCATTCTGAATCGATTATGATGTATTACCCTGAGGTAGAAATACTTCCAGGAGTAATGTGCAAGGGAAAATGTAAAATATTGGTGATAGAATGGACAAATTGAATGACAATGATTACAGATATAATCATTGGGCAAATTACACAGTTTCCAACTCTTTATTTTCAACAAAAATTGAAGAAAGGCCTAATAATTGTCAGCTAATAGTCATTACAAATAACTTTTAATGGTGTATATTTAGGGAAGGGTTCAGAACATTGAGTGACTTTTTTAAAAATAAAACTTTTTGATTCATATCTACTTATTTATGTGAACAAGGCTCCTTGGGACATCTACTTAAAAAACAGGAAAGATACTGATGCCTAATTGTTAGAAATAAAGCTTGGAGTCATAAGGAAAAACGAGCATGAGACAAAGAATTTCTCAGCAAAGCAAACTTACTCCTGCACAGAAGGGTGCCTCTCTTAGGGCTGGTAGCCACCAGAGCACGCCAAACAAAAGAGAGTAGAAACTTTTACTCCTAACACGACTCCTGTCTCTGTGTCCTTTCCCCATTGGCTGGGGTTGGACTGCACAACTTAAAGTAGACTTGATTGGCTAAACATTTAAGCTTTTTTAGATAAGGTGGATGCATGGTGGGAGAGAGGGGAGAGAAGAAAGGGCTCATCTGTGGCAAACTAGAGATCCATCCCTTTCCCAAATAAGGAAAGGAATTGAGCTGGTGCTGTGGCATGCCTGGGCATGTAGTAAAATCAAAAAGAAGAAATGGAAAAGAGAAGGATGGGGGTACTTTGAATTAAGGAATAAAAGGTTAAGCAGGCTATTTGAAAAGAAACCTTGCTGTATCTCACACTAATTTTGACTCCTATTAATAAGCTATATGTATTAGCGGACCTATCAAATAGTTTTAAGAAAGTTCCAACCATTCATTAAGAGATGTACTTTTATACAATTTTACTTTTTCTTACTATCAAAATCTTAATATATTGATTTTTTTCACTTAAAAATTATTATTATTATTACTATTTGAGATGGAGTCTCACTCTGACACCAGGCTGGAGTGCAGTGGCACAATCTCAGCTCACTGCAAACTCTGCCTCCCAGTTCAAGTGATTCTTCCACCTTAGCCTCCCAAGTAGCTGGGACTACAAGTGCGCACCACCATGCCTGGCTAATTTTGTATTTTTAATATTTTGTATTTTTTGTCTTTTTTCACTATGTTGGTCAGACAGTCTCAATCTCTTGACCTCGTGATTTGCCCACCTCGGCCTCCCAAACTGCTGGAATTACAGGCGTGAGCCACCGTGCCGGCCATTTTTAATTGATATGTAATAAATGTACATACTTATGGAGTAGAGTGATATTTTGATACATGTACACAATATTGAATAATCATATCAGAGTAATTGACATATTCATGACTTCAAACATTTATCATTTCTTTATGCTGGGAACATCTGAAATTCTCTCTTTTAGTTATTTAAAAATATACAATAATGGGAGGAGAAGAGGGTAGGGAGGGGCCGACTAATAGATGCAAAATTACAACTTACATAGGAAGAATAAGTTGTAGTGTGCTATAGCACTGGAGGGTGACTACAATTATACTGTTTCGATCAATTGTTTTCTCCTTAAATTATGACTCTATCCAAAATTTTTTTTTAATTCTATAGGTCACTGGAAGTAAATATATATATCTATTTCTTGTGGAGAAATAGAGTGATCAATGAAATACTATTAATCACTAAGTAGTGTATATTAGGAAAAAATTGTGGGTAAGTGAACTGGTAGTATTAGGTCAAGGAAAAAAAGAAAACTTTTCTGACTCCTTAAGAAGAGCTTGGTTGGCTGGGTTCAAGCGAATTCTGCCTTAGCCTCCCAAGTAGCTGGGATTATAGGCATGTGCCATCACTCCCTGCAGATTTTTGTATTTTTAGTAGAGATGGGGTTTCGCCATTTTGGCCAGGCTGGTCTTGAACTCCTGACCTCAAGTGATCCACCTGCCTCAGCCTGCCAAAGTGTTAGGATTACAGGTGTCAGCCACTGCACTGGATCCCACCGATTCTTATTAATGCGATTTCTTTCCTAATTTTGATTCCCTCTGCTATTAATATTGTGGTGCCTTTCTTTGGTTAGCATTTCTCAGCACTTCAGGCTGCTCCAAGCCCCATCTTCATCACTCCCTAGCCCAGCCCTGGGATCAGCCGCTTCTCCAAGGAGTCCTGGTTCCTTTGAGAACGATATGAAAAACAAAGTTCTGGGAGCCAACGATTTTATTTTAATTACTTGATGTCTTATTTTTATAATTTCTATTTCGTTATTTCCCAAATCTGCCATTTTTCATCCTACCTTGTCTTTGTCTTACATTTCTATTCATTTTTTCCTCATTTGAGCATTTTATTTATACTTGTTCTAAAAATCTCTTTGCTTGCTCTATGACTTAACAGTTTCAGGAGGTTATTTGTAGCAGCTGCTAATTCTAATTCGTCTCCATTATAGTTCAGTTCCATTTTTTTAGTAAACCAGTCTTCAGCAGGGATTGTTTTCCTTAAGTGGCTTTATGTCATGAGTGATGGAATAACTTCTTCAATGTGGAACAGACATGGAAATAATAACTTACTTAATTGGCATCACATCCTCATAGTGTTACACAGAATTCAAATGCTCCCTTTTCCAGGGTATCATCCCAGATTGCCCTGGAAAGATATTATACTCCAATAGAAGTTTTGCTTTCATCATAGCAATTAAAGATACTGTTCTAACTTGTTTGCATGTTTCTTTTCTCAATAGACTGTAAACTCATTAAGTTCAAGGACCCTACTTTTATTCCATGTAACCAGTATCTATCATGGACTCTGGCACATAAACACTTTAATACACTTTTCCTGAATTTTTTTAAAAAGAATGAATGACATCATGTATGAGTGAAAGATTGCTCTAAGGTAGTTTGTCAGCATTCCTACTTTCTTGCGAATGATTTTGCCATAAGAAATATAAACCTAGTTTCAGTACAAGTTAGTTATCATTCTTCTTAAAGATACTGGCTGGGTGCAGTGGCTCACGTCTGTAATCCTAGCACTTTGGGAGGCCGAGGTGGGTGGATCACCCGAGGTCAGGAGTTCAAGACCAGCCTGGCCATCATGGTGAAACCCCATCTTAAAAAAAAAAAAAAAGAAAAAAAAAGAAAGTAATAGCTGTTACCCTTCTATGGCTATCATTTGAGCAAATATCGGTTTAAATTGTGATAAACATGCATATTCCAGAGATGTATTTATAAATGCATGCTGATCTTCACCTACAAAATCCACATTAAATATTTATATAGGCCCACTAGAATATTCTAGAACCCTTTTACTGTAATCAGGCCAAAAATAGTAATGTTGCTGGAACCAGAAATAAAAAGTGGAACATAGTTTGTGGTAAGAAGCTGCAGAAGAAAATATGACCATCATATACTCAGTCAGAGGCATCTGGGCATAAATCAAAGAATCAATCACTCAAGGATCCGGTGGGTGGTGGAGACAGCAAACCGGACGTACATGGGCTCTGGCGTCAGAGCTAGATTTGATTGCAAGCGGCTACCTTTCCAGTTTTGTGACTTAGAACGTGCAACTATCTAGATCTGAGTTTCTGCCTTTATAAAGTGGTGATAAAATTGCCAATCACTTCATGATTAAATGAAACAAATTCTGTGACAGCGCCCAGCGCAGTTCCTGGCAGTGGAAAGCATTCAGTGGGTAATCATTCACACCGCCCATTCTCACCACATTCCTTAAGCGCTTCCTTGCAGTTGTTATTTTTTTCAATTGCTTTCGTTTTAACACTTGGGTTGCTCAATCTTCCCTCAGTACTGCCTTTTAGAAAGTTAGAGAATATTCTTGTGCGGTTTCTTTTTCAGTAAGAGCCTGAGGTATAAGTAAGAAAATTTATGTCTTTTTTTTTTTTTTTTTTTTTTTTGAGATGGAGTCTTGCTCTGCTCTGTCGCCCAGGCTGGAGTGCAGTGTCTCTGATCTCGGCTCACTACAACCTCCACTTCCCGGGTTCAAGCAATTCTCCTGCCTCAGCCTGTCGAGTAGCTGGGATTATAGGCATGCACCACCCTGTCAGACTACTTTTTGTATTTTTAGTAGAGACAGGGTTTCACCACATTGGTCAGGCTGGTCTTGAACTCCTGATCTCGTGATCTGCCCGACTTGGCCTCCCAAAGTGCTGGGATTATAGGCGTGAGCCACAGCACCCGGCAGATTTATGTCTTAATGAGACAACGTGAGATGAATTATTTAATTGAGATCTATATATTTTTAAAAACTGACATTTACTTTAGAAGTGTTTTGGCATTTCTACAATCCATATTATTTTATAATTTCAAAATGGCTTTAATAGGATTATTTCCACAGATTTGAATCATTTTTCTAACCTAGGAAAGTAAAATGTTTTTCTTCTCTATAAAAATTCTTTAATCTTTTGATCCATTATCAAAATTAACAAATCCTTGTTGTAATTTAATTATAGTCATAATTTATTTTTATGTGACAAATGTTTGCTTTGTGGGTAAGATAAAATTGAACTTCTACTTGCTTTTGATGAATATTTAATTGGACACTAAATATGTAAAAAATGCTGATTTTCCTAATCCTATTCTATTTAGTGTGAATATCTATGTAGGGTAACAATTTTTTTTTCTTGGGACACCCAAGCTGAGTTGCAGTGAGTCAAGACTATGTCACTGCACCTGGCCATATAACAACAATTTTAAAAATGATTGTTGGCCAGGCGTGGTGGCTCACGCCTGTAATCCCAGCACTTTGGGAAGCCGAGGTGGGCAGATCACCTGAGGTCAGGAGTTCAAGACCAGCGTGGCCAACATGGTGAAACCCTGTCTGTATTAAAAATACAAAAATTAGCTGGGTGTGGTGGTGGGTGCCTGTAATCCCAGCTACTTGGGAGGCTGAGGCAGCAGAATCACTGGAACCTGGGAGGACGAGGTTGCAGTGAGCTGAGATCTCACCATTGCACTCCAGCCTGGGCAACGAGAGCAAAACTCTTATCTCCAAGAGTCTTACAAAAGACTTTTAACAACTTACTAAATCTTTCCTAGAATACTCTAAGGTAGAGATTACTATCATTAATGTTTAATATGAGAAAAAATAGTCTGGAAAAGCTAGTTTGGCCACTGTCACCAGGCTTTTCTGTGTAAAGCTGGGATTCCTACTGTACTTTGTATTCCCTTTTATACATAATTTAGTAAAATATATTAATTGTCCTGCATATACTTCAAGTGCAACTTCTAAATATGATTTTAAGTGATAGCAGAACTTTAGGACCATTTAAAAATATTATTTGGGGCTGGATGTGGTGGCTCACACCTGTAATTACAGCACTTTAGGAGGCTGAGGCGGATGGATCATTTGAGGTCAGGAGTTCAAGACCAGCCTGGCCAACATGGCAAAACCCTGTCTCTATTAAAACTACAAAAATTAGCCAGGCAGTAGTGGTGCATGCCTGTAATCCCAGTTACTCTGGACGCTCAAACAGGAGAATCGCTTGAACCTGGGAGGCAGAGGTTGCGGTGAGCCGAGATCGCTCCACTGTACTCCAGTCTGGGCAACAGAGTAAGAAGCTGTCCCTCCCTGCCCAAAAATATTATTTGGTTTTGTTATAAAATACAAATATATTATTGGAATGAACACTGAAGCTGTAAATGGCATTCAGTAGCCTAGTGGTAAGGTGAAATATACATAGACACAAAGATTCTGTAAAAAATAATAAATTTATGTATGGAACTGGGTGATTTTATATATACAGGATATTATGTACATATATACCAAAGGGTGAGGACAGTATGCTAAGTTTGGCAAGACAGGCACAAAAGGAAAAAAAGAAAACCTATAATTTCACTCATATGAGGCACCCAGATTAATCAAATCCACAGAGACAGAAAGTAGAGGGGTGAGTGCCAGAGGCGACCAGGAGCAGGGAATGGGGACTTGTTAAATGGGTACAGAATTTCAGTTTTGCAAGATGAAAAGAGTTCTGGAGCTGGATGGTGGTGATGATCATGAAATAATATGAATGTACTTAAGACTACTGAACGGTACACTAAAAACGGTTAAAATGGTGAATTTTATGTTACGTGTATGTTACTATAAATTGAAAAAGAGGAACACCAAGTATTTCCAACTACTTTGCAAATATAGATTTATCGTGCACTTGGTTTTTATAACGTTCTTTTTGCTACTAATAGTGCATGTATCTTTTCAAAATTTAAAGTAAACTGACATTTTCAAGAATGCCTTTTGGACATTTCAAAGCCACATAGGGGCACCTTTCTTTTCCACTAAAAGGTTCAAAGGTTTTGCCTTGCTTGCAGATGGTGTAGAGATGAACAGCATAAACATGCTTTGTGTTAAGAACTGCAAAAAGCTTTGGGAAACTTATGCTGACACTTTTCAGGGGAAAATAACAGGCTTGTAAAATACAGGAATGGTAAGTCTGTAGCATCTCAATTAACACTTGAGGGATGAGCAGACATTCATGAGGTCTCCTGGGGGAGGGGGCACCCCAGGAAGATGCAACAGTCAGTGTGAAAGCACAGAGGGGATGGAGCCTGTCATGTCTGGGCACAGCGTAGGGGAGGAGGTCCTGCCGGTCACAGCCCAGACTATGAAGGGCTGTGAGTGTCCAGTGGAGCACCTGGGATTTCCTATGGCTGATGTGATGTAGGAGCAATGAAGCATTTCACCAGCTTGCACTTAACAAAGTCGCTTTGACACCAGCAAGAGAGGCAGATTGCAGAGGAGGAGGAGGCTGTGAACAGGCACCAAGTGTGGAGTCAGTAGGACTTTCTGGCCTCCTTTGGATGTTAATAAGCGCCATCTAGTTATAAGTGAAAAGTCTTGAAAATAAAGACAACTGATGCGCAAGTAACAGTCAGGTAGTAGTCACTGGTAACATATTATTCCAGAACACACCCTCTTGTCTTCTACAGGAGAGGTTGTTAATATTTGAACAAAAATTCTTACCTAAGGTCTTGAAACGGGTCGGCTCTGACAAGGGGTGTCTCCACTGAATGTTCAAAAAGAGCCCCTTCAGGCCCTAAACAATAAACAAAGATGTATCAGGAGCAGAAGTAAAATAGGTGGCATCAAACGAAACAAACATTTAGCCTAGATATTAAAGAACACAGAGATTTTGTTCTTTGTTGCAGAATTTTTGCAGATGTTTGAGTTACAGGTGGAAAAATGGGCCCAACTGCTTCCTTACTTTTCTGAGGTTATCACAATTTCACTATGTTCCTATGAACAAAATATGGGGTTTTTTTTCCAAAGAAATTACAAGTTTGCAGGCTTATTTTAAAACTAGAAAGCAATGTTAGTCTTCAAGTCAAAAAAGAAAAAAACCCCTGAAATTTGCATATATCCATATATTTTAAGTAATAGTAATTTGACTAATTATCTAGATTTTATGTGTAAGAATAGTATCTTGTGCTATTTGTTTCTAAGGCACTCAAGATATTTACAGAAAAAGTACAAGCTTTAAATATTTAAAATAGACCTTCTAATTCCCAGAAATCAGCATGTTCCTAGTTGTTTCATGAGTATGAGAACCTAATTATATGCAAGGCCCTGTGTCAGTTGGGGTGCAGAAACACAGGTGAAAGTGACGTGCTCTTTGATGTATCCTAACTTGTTTAATACTCAGACCCCTACAATGCAGGTAATATTTTCCCATTGTACCCATCAGGAGGCTGAGGAAGGGAAAGGATAATTAACTTGTCTAGGGTTCCACAGCTGAGAAGTGGCAAGGCTGCGATTTGAATTCAGAGCTCACATTTTCAATCTATATGCCATAGGCTTTCTCATACATAAATAACAAGATATCATAGAAAGTTACGTGCCAGTAGCAACGTGCAGCCAAATTATTTGGAGGGTCATCAATGGGGACGAATTACTTTAAGGCACCAGGGATGACTATATAGGAAAACGAAGTGGATCTGAATCTTAAAATAAACGAACTTCTATGAGCATATGGAGATTGCGAGCAAGAATTTCAAAAAGAGCAGCAGTCCAGGGGCAGGAAAATGTGCTGAGTGCCCAGGAATAAGCAAATAATCCAGTTCACTGGAAGCAAAGAATTCTACGTTGAATACATATGTATCTTTCACATTATAATTTAAACCTATATCCTCTTGAATTTTATGGGCATATTCACAGATATAAGCAGCACCACATTGCTTATATATGCTCGTCATGATTTCCCCAGGTTGCTCATGCTTATCTTAGGCCCTGCCCTGCCTGGGGTTCCACCCCTGGCTCAGGCCCTACCCTTGGCTTAGAGGCTGTGGCTGCCGCCCACTAAGAGTTCTTCTGTCTCTTGTGGTTCTACAGGAATCTCGGGAGTTATCCTCACGCTGTGCACTTTCCTCTTTAGGAAATACAGAGGGTCCCCGACTTGCCATGGCTTTACAGGGAGACAACCCATTGCAAGTTGGGGAGCTTCTATATTGAAATAGTTAAAATGTTTATTTTTTAATCAACCCTTGTAGTAGTTTCAGTATTAGATACTGAAGAAAAATTGCCTGAGTAAAAGTTCCCACCCTCTGTGTTGAGAAATCCTTACCCTGGGCAAAAGGTCTTGTGAGCAACTGTTACTGATTTTTCTTTCTTTCTTTTTTTTTTTTTTTTTTTTTGAGACGGAGTTTCATTCTTGCTACCCAGGCTGGAGTGCAATGGCGCGATCTCGGCTCAGCGCAACCTCCGCCTCCTGGGTTCAGGCAATTCTCCTGCCTCAGCCTCCTGAGTAGCTGAGACTACCCACCACACACACTCGGCTAGTTTTTTTGTACTTTTAGTAGAGGCAGGGTTTCACCATGTTGGCTAGGCTGGTTTCAAACTCCTGACCTCAGGTGATCGCCTCAGCCTCATAAAGTGCTGGGATTGTAAGTGTGAGCCACTGTGCCCCGCCAGCCCTACGGTTCACAGGACCCCCACATGTTTTTCACAGTATTGCTTACAATGTTATCTTTGTTATTATAATTACTACTTCCTTAGTAATTTTATTTAAATATGAAGATATGATAAAAACCCACACTGGAAAAAAGCCCTTGTCCAAGAAATAATAGCTTGTGGCACAAAAGCAAAACAGATTTAAATCAGAACAAAGAGAAATTTTAAAATTACAAACAGATTTAGTAGGATGATTTACATAAAAACTATAATCAACTGAAATAAAAGAACACACATAAGTGATGGTTAAAGTCTCATGAAATTTATATTATAATTTATGTAAATTATATTCAGATGAGAAACATCCTCATACATGCTATAACAAGTCACATCTTAAAATACCATTGAAGCAAACCTAAATGATAATGGGAACCATTATGTAAAGTAAGGCTATACTAAGCCCTGGAGTTTCCACAACAAACGGTGCCAAATTTTATAGTACAATATCTGGTTTGCCTGAAGTGTAGACATTTCCTGTTTGGCATGGAGAGGAAAATAATTTAGCATAGTAATTTGTATAATAATGTGTATTCATTTTATCCTTTTCTTCCTCCTCGCTTCTTCTGATTTGCAAAATAAAATGTAAGGAAAAATACACCTCAAGTCCATTCTCAAGAAGACACCCAGAGCTACGCTTAGTTTTATATAAGTATATTTATTGTGGTTATGTAGCACTGTTTGAAACCCAAGTAATGCTTTGTTATCGGGAACCTAGAGTGGGCTTGATGAATCATCAAAAGATAATGATTTCTTTCCATAACTAAGATATAGAAATAAAAGGAATGTGGGCATAAAGTTTTCTGCAATTGTTTTCTCTATTTTTACATAAACAAGATGGTATGACTGAGAAAAAAGTCAACACGTTTTACTCTCTGTAACGCATACCCTTGGTAAAACAAAGCTGGAAACTGCAATGTATTCCATTTCCATAGGCAATTTTTATTTTAGCACAACGTTGGGTCAAAATAAATACAGAGATAAATATCTACATGACATGACTTTTGGGGTACTCACAGAATTGCAATTTGGGGCATATCTCTAAATAACAAAGAGAAAAGTTGGGGGTTTTATTAGAAAGAGAAATGTGGGCACGTGTGGTGGCTCACACCTGCAATCCCAGTACTTTGGGAGGCCAAGGTGGGCGGATCACCTGAGGCCAGGAGTTCGAGACCAGCCTGGCCAACATGGTAAAACCCTGTCTCTACTAAAACTAGAAAAATTAGTCAGGCATGGTGGCGCACGCCTGTAATCCCAGCTATTCGGGAAGCTGAGGCATGAGAATCATTTGAACCTGGGAGGCGGAGGTTGTAGTGAGCCAAGATCACACCACTGCACTCCAGTCCAGCCTGGGCAACAAAGTGAGGCTCTATCTCAAAAAAAAAGAAAGAAATGTTGTTTATTGTTTTGAAAGAAGGCTCATGGCACTAGAGAAGCTTTTGGGAGCTGGCAAGCTCTGACTGGTGAGCAAGGGCAGCAGGCAAAACTCTTCCTGGTGTCACGGCAGGTTGTTTCAGCATTTACTAGGTAACACTGGTCTTAGGGTGACAGCAGGCCATTTCAGCAGCTGGGCTTGAGGAAAATACAATTTTTGAAAAAGGTGCTAAGTGCCCTGAGTGCTTTTTCCCCCCGGCACCTCTATTTACTTGGGTATGACAAAATGACCCAATTCATATAATCAACTTTCACAGCAGCTTCAATTCTTTTTCCTCAATCGCTGAATTTATTCAAAGAGTTTCAGTGGCACCATTTTACAGGGCAGTAAAACTCAGTAATTAGTTTTTAAATGCATGCCAATTACTTCCCTTCTAACGTAACTATAATTAGTGATATTGTATTGACATATGATTATGGTAATGTACTTATAGGGAGATATAAAATCTATAAACTGATGTGTATATTTATCTTTAAATAAGGGCACAAGTTTCTCTACATTGAAATGATAAATACCCAAATTATATGATCTTGATTATATCATTACTATTCAGCCTCAAAGTTAAATACTCCTCAGAACTTATTTGCATATAATAAAATACATTTTTCTAACTGGTTTCATAAAATCATTCTCAGTAAATTGTTGTTGATCTTCAATTTAATTTCATTTTCTTTATGTTTGCATTCATTTACATATGAACAGCCAAGATGATATAAGAAATGCAATTGCTGTAATACCTCTTCTTTGTGAAAAATAAATCATTATTTGAAGTTATATAATCCAAAATTTTAGACAGGAAATAAAGTTCTACTATAAAATATCATTATATAAATCATGAATTAAAATGACCCTATATAATATGCATTATTTATACAGTAAAGTATAAATAAAAAAGGAAAATAAAAGAAAGCCCAGTGTAATAATGTTAATTTTTTTGTTTTTAGAATATGTCATTGAGATTAGAAATGGTAAATGGCTTGGCCATTTGTACTGCAAAGTAGTAGTACTCAAACAACGCCATTCTTTTCTTCTGGATCCTAGAGCATTATATGATGAATGATGCTCACGTGAAGATCTGTGATAAGACTATTGTGCAAGACAGATGGAGATAGTCATGAAGGCAGTTGAAAAGTTCATGGTGTGGAGCCCAGCAGTCATGGTGCTCTTGGACAGAGCTCAGCAACCGAATGGCAAATTACTCTAAGTTGCTCCATTCCTTCCAACATACTGCTGTTTCTAGGTTCCTTCAGTTATAGAAATACATAGAATTCAATATTAATACTTCTGTTCCCACAGTAGTATATATCTCAGACATGCATTGGATTTTTGTATCGACACTGTAACTATTTGCTAAGATTCATTCTACGCATTCATCAAGCATTTATGGACTGATAAGGGCTTTTCAAGTGATGCCAAAAAAAATTCCATTTCTCTTGTTCAGCCAAACTTCTGCTTAATGTCCCCACAGAATTCCTCTACTGCCTCCCGTCCTGTTCACTCTTTAACTACGTCAGCCTGCCTTTTGCCTTTATTACTCCAATGAAAAATGCATGCCTTAAGATAGCAATAAATCCAGTGACAATTTCTGTCATCTCTCCTGGGTCCAAATTCTGAGAAAATAGTCTCTCTTGACACCAGAAAAAGGGTTATTGTGAAATTTCTCCCACTGCATTGCCTGACCCTTCTTATTCTCCTTTGGTGGCTGCTCTGCCTTTACTTGGCTTATAATTTTGGCATTTTTTTGGAGCTCAGTTGGTTGATGATGCTCACATTTATCTCTAGTCTAGACTTCTGCTCTGAGCAGTAGCTGACTCACATGCCCAATAGCTGACATGACATATGCACTTAGCAGTTTCCCAGGTTATCTTCAATTTATGTGTCTAAATGTTAACTGTTGATGCTCTCTGCCCATCGCATGTCTTTTCCTCCTCCTCAGGCCTCTCCATTATCCGGAGAGTAATGCCATCACCCAAAACAAATATCATGTTTGAGTCTCCTCCCTGGATGCCTGCCGTATATTTGATTCATGGGCAAGCCTGTAGCTGTCAGATCTTAAACTGGAGTAATTCACTGCCCTCTCTGACCGTCGCTACCACCCAATCCAGGTCACCTTCATTGATTACCTGTACTACAACTGACATCCTCCTAAATGGTCTTATTGCTTCCATTCTTTCCTCCAGTCTCCCTTTTAATGGTTAGCTTGATCTTAAGATGTATAATGAATCAAGGACAACCCTGTTCAAAACAATTCAATGCCTCCCCATTGCTTTAAAACAAATCCTAAATTCTTATAATGGTCAGCAAATCCCTGCATAATCTGGTCCCTCTCTATCTTCCCTTACAACAGGCTTTTTCAGACTCAAATCTGGTAAGATTAAAAAATAAAAATCATGAAATAATATGGCATAGATAAGCCAAACAGAGCAGTTATCACAATGAACGTGAATGTTTTAAATCACATTAAAATAAATTATGTTATAAAAAGTAAATCCAGCCAAATGCCACATACAAAGAAAATTCAAATAATTTAACTTAATATGAGGAAAATTTAGGCTTGGAAAGTAACTTAAGATGCCAAATCAATGAGGCCCTCTTATTGACACATATTTAGAGAAGTCTTTGCAGAGGGAAGTGATGTTTGCAATCGATGGAATCATTTTGCAACCAAAAAGGGAAACATCAACATACTTGCAGAGAAAAAAAAGGTAGCGTAGAATAGTACTTGGCTACTAAAATATTACTTGGCTACTCAATTAGTCAACCTACGGTTACTCTTTCCCCAGCCTTCCTATGTGAGATAATATATGTCCTTCCAGTTTAAGCCTGTTTTAATTGGGTCTCTTGTCCCTTTCAGCTGAAATACCATTGACTGCGGCACAGCGTTGATCGCTGCGTGCAGTGCTGCGTCACAGAGCGTTCTGTGCCCTTGGATGTGTGTTTGAAGGGTATGGTGCTCCTAAAAGCACCTTCCAGATATCTATCTTCACGACTTTTTCTGAGAACTCGACTTAACATCCTTATTTATTTTCACTTTTTCAGTTGCTGAGTACTTCATTCTCCAGGTCCATTTTTGTCACTGGCTTTATGGGTGACTCTAGCATTCCTGCACTATCACTTGTGACTTTATGTGATCCTGCTTAGCTGCACAGAACGCACAAAGAAATGGAATTGGGACTATCGATAGATCTTACTTTTCCTCATTAGTGGTGGGAAATGGATACGATTATAGAACTCTGTTTTTAAATGTAATGTTGGGAAACGGACTGAGTCTAGCAAATTGTTGCCAGGAAGCTAAAATACACTTAGGGTAACCAAACTTAACAATTTGTTATCTGCCAGAAGTCAGTTCTGGCAATGGTGTAGAACAGTTTTTTGAAGACAACATTTTGATGTTATTCCAATAGTATGCTCTGTAACTTGGGTTAATAAAAGCAACATTAACTTTGGCCACTTGGTGACCAATTCTGTTTTTTGTGGGGGAGGAAGATGAGCCTGCTCTAAACTGCTTTTAGACTGAGCTGGTGAAATTGTTTAATCGCTTTCATAAATTTCACTTAAAAACTGGTATTCAGTATCCTAGTTGACTAAAGTCTAAATGGAAGTTGTTTAAGAATTAAAGAGAGGTTTTAGATTTTTGGGTAATTAGACAATAGCAATAGCAATTGTCTTAATTACTCAAAGAATGGCAATTCTTGGTGCCGTGAGGAGTTTTGAGTGCACTGTCTTAAGGAGACAGCCACTTTACCTTGGCCTTTCACCAGAGCTGTGGGCTGCTGTGCAAGTGACGAGAGCAGAGAAAAGAAGCGAAGAACTGGACTTTCTTTTTTTTTTTTTTTTGAGACGGAGTTTCGTTCTTGTTACCCAGCCTGGAGTGCAATGGCGCGATCTCAGCTCACCGCAACCTCTGCCTCTTGGGTTCAAGCAATTCTCCTGCCTCAGCCTCCCAAGTAGCTGGGACTACAGGCACACGCCACCATGCCCAGCTAATTTTTGTATTTTAGTAGAGATGAGGTTTCAGCATGTTGACCAGGATGGTCCCGATCTGTTGACCTTGTGATCCTCGGCCTCCCAAAGTGTTGGGATTATAGGCATGAGCCACCGCGCCCGGCCGGAAGAACTGGATTTTCTTTCCAGTCCCTACGGTGAGGCTGCCTGTCTCTTCCTATCACTTCTCTTTCCTTCGCTGTCAACTGCTGTTGCTTTTGCTGACACGAGAAACTCCAAGTAGCAAATAGGGACCCAACTTTTATCACAGGTAGTGGAGAAAAGCTTTTTGTTTTTTTTTTGGGGACCGAATTTTTGCTTTTGTTGCCCAGGCTGGAGTGCAATGGCACCATCTCAGCTCACTGCAACCTCCACCTCCCAGCTTATTATATATTTTTAGTAGAGATGGGTTTGTGGAGAAAAGATTTAATGGGAATTTGTGTTGAAGCATTAAAACTTATAAAAACATTCTTATTATAGTTTACATTTAACAAAACCTGGCCATAATTATAACACCATGATATTATATGAAATAAAAAAGAGGTCAAGTTTTTTGGTGTAACTTTTTCAAACACAGTTGGAGTTATAGGATGGCTCTATTTAGTTTTCTATTTCTGTGTTACGAATTATGGCAAACTTAGCTACTTAAAATGACCCCCATGTGTTAGCTTACAGCTCTGTTGGTTTCAGGTCCCACCCAGTGTGTCTGGCCAGGGTCTGTAATCAGGGTCTCACAGGTGTCAGCCAGGCAGGGCTTTTGTTTGGAAGCCCAGAGCCAGACTCTGCCTCCCGTCTCATGCACGTGTTGGCAGAAGTCAGTTCCTCGTGCTTGCAAGACTGAGGCTCATTTCTCGTCTCCTGCTGCCAGCCAAGGGCCTCTCATGCTCTCTAGAGGCCACCACTCCTTGTCCCATGGTCCCTCTCTCTTCCTGCACCAACAGGGCAGTGAATTTTTCTTGCTTTTCCAATTTCTCTGATTAAAAAGGGCACATGGGATTAGATTGGGCTACCCAGATTACCTTCCTTTGGCCATGTAAGTAACACAATCACAGAGAGACATCTCATGTTCACAGATTCCACCCACACTGAAAGGGGAAGGAAAGGCTCAGTGGTGGAATCCTTGGAACCCTGCCTACCCTAGTGGGACAATAGGACATTGTTCAGTAAATGTTTGCCATTGGTGATGGAACCATAATTTAATAGTCCCCCTTATCACAGTTTCACTTTCTGCAATTTCGCTCTCAGAGGTTTCAGTTATCCACTGTCCTAAAATATTAAATGAAAAATTCCGGAAATAAACAATTCATAACTGTTAAACACTATCTACAATCCTGCATTATTCACCTGGCTCATTTTCTCACATAGGCATTTTCTCATCTCTGTCATCACAAGAAGGGTGAGGACAGTCAAATAAGATCTTTTGAGAGAGAGAGGGAACACATTCACACAACTTTTATTACAGCATATTGTTATATTGTTTTATTTTCTTATGTGTTATTGTTGTTAATCTCTTACTGTGCCTCATTTATAAATGAAACTTTATCACATATGCATGTATGTATAGGAAAAAACACAGTACGGCATATATAGGGTTCAGTACTACCTGCGATTTGAGGCATCACCCGGGGCTCTTTGAGCATATTCTCTGAAGATAAGGAGGGACACCTCTAACACTTAAATTGAAGGCATTGCAATTCATCACCAGGGCGAATATTAATCTTGTGAAGTTAAGATTACTGATCTTTGAAATGACTATCACATCATCATCATGGCTGATTTTCACTTCTTTACTTGCTGGCAAGTCTAACTTTCCTGGTCTTTTGTTAGTGGCTTTGCCAGCGATTCCAGTATTTCTCATCATTTCTGACTTCCTGAAACCCCACATCTTTTGCAAGACATGCAATTGAATTTCACGATCAATTTGTGTCTGCTTTGTTGAATTCTTTATACTATCCTGTGATGGTGAGAGACCAGAGGCTGCAGATCTTTGTAGTGTAAAGCAATGAGAGGTGAAATACTCATTTGAGGTCATGTGCTTACTTTATGGAACAGCTGGGATTGGAACTAAGTCTAATTCTCAAAACGTTACCTATTGTTGTTTGGCAGTGGCTGGCGAGATGGCCGAATAGGAACAGCTCTGGTCTGAAGATCCCAGTGAGATCAGTGCAGAAGGCAGGTGATTTCTGCATTTCCAACTGAGGTACATGCTCATCTCATTGGTACTGGTTAGACAGTGGATGCAGCCCACAGAAGGTGAGCCAAAGCAGGGTGGAGCATTGCCTCACCCAGGAAGTGCAAGGGGTCAGGGAACTCCCTCCCCTAGCCAAGGGAAGCGATGAGGGACTGTGCTGTGGAAACAGCGCTATTTGGTCCAGATACTATGCTTTTCCCATGGTCTTCACAAACTGCAGACCAGGGGATTCCCTCGGGTGCCTACATCACCATTGCCCTTGGGTGTCAAGCACAAAACTAGGCAGCTGTTTGGGCAGACACTGAGCTAGTTGCAGGAGTTTTTTTTTCATACCCCAGTGGCACCTGGAACACCAGTGAGAGAGAAAAGTTCACTCCCCTGGAAAGGGAGCTGAATCCAGGGAGTCAAGCAGTCTAGTTCAGCAGATCCCACTCCTATGCAGCCCAGCAAGCTAAGATCCAGTGGCTTGAAATTCTCACTGCCAGCAGAGCAGTCTGAAGTTGGCCTGGGATGCTCAAGCTTGGTGGGGAGGGGCGTCCACCATTACTGAGGCTTGAGTTGGCAGTTTTCCTCTCACAGTGTAAATAACGCTTCTGGGAAGCTGGAACTGGGTGGAGCTCACCTCAGCTTGGCAAAGCTGCAGTAGCTAGACTGACTCTCTAAATTCCTCTTTTCTGGGCAGGACATCTCTGAAAGAAAGGCAGCAGTCCCAGTCAAGGGCTTATAGATAAAACTCCCATCTCCCTGGGACAGAGAATCTGAGGGAAGGAGCAGCTGTGGGCACAGCTTCAGCAGACTTAAACATTCCCACCAGGCAGCTCTGAGGAGAGCAGCAGATCTCCCAGTACAGTGCTCATGCTCTACTAAGGGACAGATTGCCCCCTCAAGTGGGTCCCTGACCCCCATGTCTCCTGACTGGAAGACACCTCCCAGTAGGGGTTAACAGACACCTCCTATAGGAGAGCTGGCATCTGGCAGGTGTCCCTCTGGGCCAAAGCTTCCAGATAAAGGAATAGGCAGCAATCTTTGCTATTCTGCAGCCTCCACTGCAGCAAATAGGGTCTGGAATGGACCTCCAGCAAACTCCAGCAGACCTGCAGCAGAAGGGCCTGACTGTTGGAAGGAAAACTAACAAACAGAAAGGAATAGAATCATTGCCAACAAAAAGGACACCCACATGAAAATCCCATCTGAAGGTCACCAACATCAAAGACCAAAGGCAGATAAATCCATGAAGATGAGGACAAATCAGCACAAAAGGCTGAAAATTCCAAAACCCAGAATGCCTCTTCTCCAAAGGATAACAACTCCTCACCAGCAAGGGAATAAAACTGGATAGAGAATAAGATTGATGAACTGACAGAAGTAGGCTTCAGAAGGTGGGTAATAACAAACTCCTTTGAGCTAAAGGAGCATGTTCTAACCCAATGCAAGGAAGCTAAGAACCTTAAAAAAAGGTTGGAGGAATTGCTAACTTAAATAACCAGGTTAGAGAAGAACATAAATGAACTAATGGAGCTGAAAAACACAACACAAGAACTTTGTGAAGCACACACAAGTATAAATAGCTGACTTGATCAAGCAGAAGAAAGGATATCAGAGATTGAAGATCAGCCTAATGAAATAAAGTGTGAAGACAAGATGAGAGAAAAAGGCATGAAAAGGAATGAACAAAGCCTCCAGGAAATATGGGACTATGTGAAAATACCAAAGCTATGTTTGATTGGTATATCTGAAAGTGATGGGGAGAATGGAATAAAGTTTGAAAACTCTTCAGGATATTATCCAGGAGAACTTCCCCAACCTAGCAAGACAGGCCAACATTCAAATTCAGGAAATACAGAGACCACCACAAAGATACTCCTTAGGAAGAAGAACAACCCCAACATACATAATTGTCAGATTCACCAAGGTTGAAATAAAAGAAAAAAATGTTAAGGACAGCCGGAGAAAAAGGTCAGGTTACCCACTCAGGGAAGGCCATCAGACTAACAGCAAATCTCTCTACAGAGACTCTACAAGCCAGAAGAGAGTGGGGGTCAATATTCAACATTCTGAAAGAAAACAATTTTCAACCCAGAATTTCATATACAGCCAAACTAAGCTTCATAAATGAAGGAGAAATAAAATCCTTTACAGACAAGCAAATGCTGAGAAATTTTGTCACCATCAGGCCTGCCTTAGAAGAGCTCCCAAAGGAAGCACTAAATATGGAAAGGAAAAACTGGTATCAGCCACTGTTAAAACACACCAAATTGTAAAGACCATTAACATTATGAAGAAACTACATCAACGAATGGGCAGAACAACCAGCTAGCATCATAATGACAAGATCAAATTCACACATAACAATATTAACTTTAAATGTAAAGGGGCTAAATACACCAATTAAAAGAACAGACTGGCAAACTGGATAAAGAGTCAAGACCCATCAGTGTGCTGTATTCAGGAGACCCATCTCACGTGCAAAGACACACATAGACTCAAAAAAAACCAAAAAACAAACAAACAAGGCAGAGGTTGCAATCCTGATCTCTGGTAAAACAGACTTTAAACCAACAAAGATCAAAAAAGACAAAGAAGGGCATTACATAATGGTAAAGGGATCAAGAAGAAGAGCTAACAGCAAGAAGAGCTAGCTATCCTAAATATATATGCACCCAATACAGGAGCACCCAGATTAATAAAGGAAGTTCTTAGAGACCTACAAAGAGAGTTAGACTCCCACGCAATATAGTGGGAGATTTTAGCACTCCACTGTCAATATTAGACAGATCAATGAGACAGAAAATTAACAAGGACATTCAGGACTGGAACTCAGCTCTGGACCAGGCAGAACTAATAGACATTTACAGAATTCTTTACCCAAAACCAACAAAATATACATTCTTCTCAACACTACATGAACGTATTCTAAAATTGACCACATAATTGGAAGTAAAACATTCCTGAGCAAATGCAAAAGAATGGAAATCATAACAGTCTCTCAGAACACAGTGCAATCAAATTAGACTCAGGATTATGAAACTCAGTCAAACCACACAATACATGGAAACTGAACAACCTGCTCCTGGGTAAATAATGAAATTAAGGCAGAAATAAATAAGTTCTTTGACACTAATGAGAACAAAGACACAATGTACCAGAATCTCAGGGACACAGTTAAAGTAGTATTTAGAGGGAAATGTATAGCTCTAAATGCCCACAGGTGAAAGCAGGGAAGATCTAAAATAGACACTCTAAGATCACAATGAAAAGAACTAGAGAAGCAAGGGCAAACAAATTCAAAAGCTAGCAGAAGACAAGAAATAACTAAAATCAAAGCAGAACTGAAGGAGACAGATGATACATGAAAAACACTTCAAAAAATCATTGCATCTAAGAGCTGATTTTTTAAAAAGATTAATAAAATAGACTGCTAGCTAGACTAATGAAGAAAAGAGAAAAGAATCAAATAGATACAATAAAATATGATAAAGGAAGTATCACCACTGATCCCCCAGAAGTACAAACTACCATCAGAGAACACTATAAACAACACCTCTACACAAATAAACTAGAAAATCCAGAAGAATGGATAAATTCCTGGACACATACATCTTCCCAAGACTAAACCAGGAAGAAGTCAAATCCCTGAATAGGTCAATAACAAGTGCTGAAATTGAGACAGCAATTAATAGCCTACCAAGCAAAAATGGCCCAGGACCAGATGGATTCACAACTGAATTCTACCAGTGGTACAAACAGGAGTTGGTACTATTCCTTCTGAAACTATTCCAAACAATAGAAAAAGAGGGACTCCTCCCTAACTCATTTTATGAGTCCAGCATCATCCTGATACCAAAACCTGGCAGAAAAACAACAAAAAAAGTAAATTTAAGGCCAATATCCCTGATAAACATCAATGTGAAAATCCTCAATAAAATACTGGCAAATTGAATCCAGTGGCACATCAAAAACTTATCCACCATGATCAAGTCGGCTTCATCCCTGGGATACAAGGCTGGTTCAACATCTGCAAATCCGTAAACACAATCCATCACATAAACAGAGCCAATGACAAAAAACACATGATTATCTCAACAGATGCAGAAAAGGCCTTCGATAAAATTCAACACCCCTTAATGCTGAAAACTCTCAATAAACTAGGTATTGAACATAGTATTGGAAGTTCAATGTAGTATTGGAAGTTCCTATTTAAGATAGTACCGGATGTTCTGGGCAGGGCAATCAGACAAGAGAAAGAAATAAAGGGTATTCAAATAGGAAGAGAGGAAGTCAATTTGTCTCTGTTTGCAGATGACATGATTGCATATTTAGAAAATCTCATCATCTAAGCCCAAAATCTCCTTAAGCTGATAAGCAACTTCAGCAAAGTCTCAGGATACAAAGTCAATGTGCAAAAAATCACAAGCATTCCTATACACCAACAATAGACAAACAGAGAGACAAATCATGAGTGAACCCCCATTCACAAATACTGCAAAGAGAATTAAATACCTAAAAATACAACTTACAAGGGATGTGAAGAACCTTTTCAAGGAGAACTACAAACCACTGCTCAGGGAAATAAGAGAGGACACAAACAAATGGAAAAACATTCCATGATCATGGATAGGAAGAATCAATATCATGAAAATGCCCAAAGTAATCTATAGATTTAATGCTATTCCCATCAAGCCACCATTGACTTTCTTCACAGAATTAGAAAAAACTACTTTAAATTTAACATGGAACCAAAAAAAAAAAAAAGCCCATATAGCCAAGATCATCCTAAGCAAAAAGAATAAAGCTGGAAGCATCATGCTGCCTGACTGAAAACTATACTACAAGGCTACAGTAACCAAAACAGCATGGTACTGGTACCAAAACAGATATATAGACCAATGGAACAGAACAGAAGCCTCAGAAATAATGTCACACATCTACAACCATCTGATTTTTGACAAACCTGACAAAAACATGCAATGGGGAAAGGATTCCCTGTTTAATAAATGATGTTGGGAAAACTGCTTAGCCATCTGTAGAAAACTGAAATTGGACCCCTTCCTTACACCCTATACAAAAATTAACTCAAGAGGGATTAAGGATTTAAACATCAGACCTAAAACCATAAAAACCCTAGAAGAAAACCTAGGCAATACCATTCAGGACATAGGCAAGGGCAAAGACTTCACGACTAAAACAGCAAAAGCAATGGCAACAAAAGCCAAAATTGACAAATGGGATCTAATTAAACTAAAGAGCTTCTGCACAGCAAAAGAAACTATCATTAGCATGAACAGGCAACATACAGAACGGGAGAAAACTTTTCCAGTCTGTCCATCTGACAAAGGGCTAATATCCAGAATCTACAAAGAACTTAAACAAATTTACAAGAAAAAAACAACCCCATCAAAAAGTGGGTGAAGGATATGAACAGATACTTCTCAAAAGGAGACATTTGTCACAACTGGTGAGGTGGGGATGCTACTGGCATGTAGTGAGGCTAAAGATACCACTAAATGGCTTAAGATGCTGCTAAATGTTCTGCAATGCACGGGACAGTCTTTCCTCACCTGCACCAAAAACATTATCCAGCCCAAAAGGTTAACAATGCTAAGGTTCAATAGCAAAGACGTAGAATCACTCTAAATGCCCATCAGTGACAGACTGGATAAAGAAACTGTGGTACATACATATTGTGGAATACTATGCAGTCATTAAAAATAATGAGTTTATGCCCTTCTAGGGACATGGATGGAGCTGGAGACTATTATCCTTAGCAAATCGACACAGGAACATGAAGCCAAATACTGCATGTTCTTACTTATAAGTGGGAGCTAAATGATGAGAACACGTGGACACATAGAGGGGAACAACACACACTGAAGCCTATTGGAGGGTGGAGGAGGGGAGGAGGGAGAGGACCAGAAAAATAACGAATAACCTGGGTTAATATCTGGGTGATGAAATAATCTGTACTACAAACCCCCATGACACAAGTTGCCTATATAACAAACCTTCACTTGTACCCCTAAACTTAAAGTAAAAGTTTTTTTAAAAAAGTGTTAAGATAGACAAAGCCTGCACTAGACAATGTATACAGAGTCAGATCTTGGATAGAGATAAAACAAGAAGGAAATGCCAAAACTGTGGAATCTCTGGGTTCCTTTCATCACAAAATGTATGGAAGCCAAGAACATATGGGAAAATTGAGAAGAGTTAAGGTCTGCTCAAAACTGTATTGTTTGTACACTCACAGTTCATGGTCTCTCTGGCGATAAGAACTAGAAATGTTTGCAACGGCGTAATAACAAGGAGAGCGCATAGTCATTGGAGGTGGGGTACATTTTGCTCTAGTTAGCTGCACTGCAGAGGAGGAGTTTGGGAGAAGTTTGTCCCTGAGGTCAAAAAAAAATTATGAGAGAGAAGATTATAACTTGTCTTTTAAAAGGCTAACTTGAATGCATGTGCTAGAGCAGGGGGTCCCCGATCCCCAAGCCCTAGATAGGTACTGGTCTGTGGCCTGTTAGGAACTGGGGCTCAGAGCAGGAGGTAGCAGCGGGCCAGCGAGCATTACTGCCTGAACTCTGCCACCTGTCAGATCAGTGGCGGCATTAGATTCCCACAGGAGTGCGAACCCTCCTGTGAACTGCACCGTGTGAGGGATCTAGGTTGTGTGATCCTGATGAGAATCCAGTACTTGCTGATCTGATGTGGAGTAGTTTCATCCCAAATCCATCCCCCCACATAGTGGAAAAATTTTCTTCCATGAAACCAGTCCCTGGTGCCAACATGGCTGGAGACTGCTGTTCTCCATGCCGAGGGAGCCTCGGCATGTTGCTGACCTGTTGTTTCTCCCGCCAATTCATGTCAGTGCAGGGCGATGGTTCTCAAAGTGTGGTCCCCAGAGCTGTGGCATCAGCAGCACCTGAGGACTTCCCAGAAATTCAGATTCTCAAGTCCCATTTCAGACCTGCTGATCAGAAGCTCTGGGGATGAGGCCCAGCACCATTATTATTATTATCATTACTACTGTTATTTTTGAGATTAAGTCTCACTCTGCCACCCAGGCTGGAGCACAGTGGCTCAGACTCAGCACACTACAACCTCTGCCCCCCAGTCTCAGGTGAGCCTCTCACTTCAGCCTCCCAAGTAGCTAGGACCACAGACATGCACCACAACCTGGCTAATTTTTGTATCTTTTTGGTAGAGATGCGATTTCGCCATGTTGTCCAGGCTGGTCTTAAACTCCTGGATTCAAGCGATCCACCCTGCTGAGCCTCCCAAAGTGCTGGGATTACAGGTGTGAACCACTGTACCTGGCGCCCAGCAGTATATTTTAAACAACCCCTCCAGATGGCTCTGATGCATGCACAAAAGTAGTAACTAATATTGCTGCTTATCAGTTTTTCCTCACCTGTTCCTCTAATTGAGGTCATGGCCTGGGCTAAGGAAAAGTTCATTTTATTGATTCTGTATAGGAGGGCTTGGGTTTGAAGCAATCTAAGCTGTTTCTTAGACTGTTTCCCCTGCAGATTCCATTGCCCTGTAGGCAATGATACCCTACCAAGAACTCTGCTGTCCTTTGCACACTTAATCCTCTTAACCCGCCAATGACAGTACAGTTGATATTATCAACTCAGTTTTAGAAGTTAGGAAACAGAAAACAAAGATTAACTTGCTTGGAATTATGCAGCTAGTAATTGTGGAGGAAGGAATTGAACCCAGGTCTACCCAGCCCGTATTCTGTATCCTACACAACAGTGGACTTCTGATGCCGAAAGCACTTTGTTAGAGAATGACCAACTTCCTTTAAGTAAAAGCCCTGGTGTCCTTCATTTTAGTAAGAAAACCAGATACATTATTGTCTTAGAGTATGCAACATTAGGTTATGACCTTTATGGTTTGTTTAGTCAGGGCCTGTATTAGGGTAAAGTCTACTTCCTTCGCCAGGAAACATTATTTCCTTTTCATTTGGGAGTATTGTGAGAGACCGTAACATTGCTATTGGTTTGCACAGTAGGGCTGAAAGGCACTGGGATAGATTTAACAAGTGTCTCCTTATGTCTTCTAGTCTTTACAGAAGCTTAGCAAGTGAATTTAGAATATGATCTGAAAAGTGTTTTTCATAAAGTTTTCTCTTCTCAATGTTAAAAATGAGTCCTATGAGACCCCTGTTCAACTTTTAGTTCAAAAAGAGAACTTTTTTTTGGCCCGGCGTGGTGACTCATGCCTGTAATCTCACCACTTTGGGAGGCCGACATGGGCAGCTCATTTGAGGTTAGGAGTTCTCGACCCGCCTGGCCAACATGGTGAAACCTCGTCTCTACTAAAAATACAAAAATTAGCCAGATGTGGTGGCGCACACCTGTAATCTCAGCTACTCGGGAGGCTGAGACAAGAGAATCGCTTGAACTTGGGAGGCGGAGGTTGCAGTGAGCCGAGATTGTGCCACTGCACTCCAACCTGGGCAACAAAGTGAGAGCTTGTATCAAAAAAAAAAGAGAGATTTTTTTTTTTTGTGGAAATATAAGGAATTCAAGTACCTGATATGATGAGAATAAAGGAAACTTGGGACAGATGCTTGAACTGCACAGGTGACTCCAATTAGAAAAGGACAAAGGGTGGGCAGGCACTGTGGTTCCTGCCTGTAATCCCAGCACTTTGGGAGGGCAAGGTGCATGGATCATTTGAGGTCAGGGATTTGAGACCAGCCTGGCCAACATGGAGAAACTCTGCCTCTACTAAAAATACAAAAACTAGCCAAGTGTGGTGGCAGGCACCTGTAGTCCCAGCTACTCCAGAGGCTGAGGCAGGAGAATTGCTTGTACCCAGAAGTGGAGGTTGCAGTGAGCTCAGATTGAGCTACTGCACTCCAGCCTGGGCGACAGGGTGAGACTCTGTCACAGAAAAAGAAAATGAGTGAATGAAAGAAAGAAAGAAAGAAAAGAAAAGAAAAGAAAAGAAAAGAAAAGAAAAGAAAAGAAA